>NC_091133.1:85017175-85317469 GCF_040183065.1 Periplaneta americana
GTTGTTGGACCGTTCTTCTTGAATGACACAATTGAAGGGTTCAGAGTCACAGTGGGCCAAGCGCCATTTATTAAAAACGGAGAAAGTAAGGGTTAAAGTTAAGTGAATACCATATTTTGATGAAGATTGGCGTATCATTTAGTTTTAATGTATATACTTTATATTACTTGCTATATGTTTCCATTGAGTTATAGTAATAACTTCATTTTAACCCTTATTTTCTACGGTTTTAGTAAATGGCGCTTGGCCCACTATGGTTCTGAACCCTTCAATTATGCACAGCATTACCATGAACTCCTTAATGACTTCGTTACAACTCTTTACGATATGGTAATGAACAGCCGTGTTTTTATGATGATAATTTCGTTAATATTTCGCATATTTAAAAAAATTCGTTATTTGGTGCCGAATAAAGTATCAAATTTTTCGCGACAATGTCACAATAAATGAGTGGCATTGATGTAAATATTTAACTTAACATTTTATACACTTTCTTTCTGCTGAATAAACAAGAATTGTTTTACGAGGAATGCTTAAGATAAGCCACCTTGTACAGCTGTCGCCAGCGGTTTTGGCGTGTTTCCTAAAGTATATGTCGAGTTTGTGAGCATGTTGCTAGTGGAGCTCAGAATGGTACCACTTCCTATACATGTCAGATCAGCCATTTTCCAAACACAGTTTTCAGACTGACTGTGGCAAAGGTAAAACACTTGTACTTAACGTTCTCATTACTTATTTCACACTCCAAAAACGGTGACGCGGACTGTAATGACTTACTAATTTACATAGCACTAATATTTAATATTCATTGTACAGTTTATTATAACAATTAAAATATTCTTGAAAGCTTCCTTTAACTATATTTCTGTAGTATCCATGCTGAATTCCATTTTGTCGGTTTTAGCCTTTTTTTGGTTTCGAAGGAGCTCTAAAGTTCTAGTTACCTCTTTAGAGCTTTATATCTTTTGAGCATTCTTCTACATATTTTTACTTAGCTCTTTACATGTTTTCAACATGTATTGTGACGTTCGAGATTTGCACAAAACAATATCACTTGAATGAAACCCATGTCTACAGTATTCCACCACAAGAGAAGACACATTCATGTATAAATATGCGGAGTTGTTTGATAAACTCTCATTGTCTGAAGTACCGTTGAAATCCCTCTTTTATATTCACACAGGCTGAAAATAATGTTCCTAGGGGTGGTGAAGCTATCTACTGACAGCGAAAGTAATTTCTTTCAGTGGTAGTGAATTCCGTCTGTAAAGATGGGAAAGTGAATAGGTTTAAGTATGCCCGAAGTATTTTCACGAAAAATTATATATCATTTGCTTTTAAAATACAATTAAAAATATAGCCTACTATTTATCATGTTGTGCAAATTAAGACTTTAGCAAAGAAGTGTAAAATTCGCTTGAAAAATATTGTCATAGATGAACTACATTTAACACTAAGCGTGTACAAACCTCTAACCATGTCAAAAAGTGATTTTTTTTTTTGCGTTTATCGTTAATACCAAAAACAAGGCTCTGGTAATAAACATGGGAGAAACAATTTTCCAACAAGATGTGGCAAGACCGCATAGGACAAAATGTACAGGGTGTATCAAAAATACCTTTACAAACTTTGGGGGTGGGTTCCTCACACTAAAATAAGAAACAAAGTCCATATAAACATTGTTCGAACATGCTTCGTTTTTGAGCTATTAATGAAAGTTTACGTTCAACGCTGTTCTAAGTACAATCCATCAACTGAAGCTTGTAGCCAACCAGATGGTGATGTGTTGCCATGGAGACTTGTTTACATTTTGTCATTTGTGTACGTTTGTGTCTTCAACGTTGTGATGTGTTGCCATGGAGACTTGTTTACATTTTTCATTTGTATACCCTCATGCTCGGAAATGGTTGGAAAATGTAAATAGATCACTTGCTGTCCAAACTTACTGTTTGAGACAAAACACACCCGCGGTTATGCTCTTAAGTAAACATAGCAAACCCAGTGGCGGACAGTAGGAAAGGAGTTAGTCATTGAAGAGGAAATCACTTCTGGCGTTTCGTAAAGAACAACGTTTACAGAAATAATCCGCACACGAATGAAGAACTGAAAAACACTCATAGCTGGAGTGGTAGTCGTTTGCATGCTGAAGGATCACATAGGTACTGAAAATAGTACTGTATTGTGATTTGAATAAAAACTTCCAAGTCTGTGACGTTGCGTCACACCAGAATCATTCATATACAGTAGTTGCAATGTACAGAAAAGTATTTGCTTTTAAAAATACCGAATATTTTTATAATGGCTCTGTAGAATACCATCCTCTTGAGATGGACATGGGAGTAAACATTCATTTCCTCAAGGGGAATAAATCCATGTCCACTTGATTTGTAGTAAAAAAAAAAGACCACTTCCGCCAAAGAGAGGAGCGTTGCCATTATTATATTGTTACTAGAAAAAATTCAAAATAAATTTCTAAAATGGTTATATTATAGACTTTATAATAATTATCCTACTAACGAGAGTTGTGCTACAATGCTACAACATTTCCATTTTACTAGTTTGCAAATTAGACGAAATTGTCAATCTTTAAACTTTCTTTATAAAATTATTAACAATAAATTGGACTGTATTGGTTTATTTTATTATATAACATTATATACACCTAAATTTAATACAAAATTTCTCAATTTATTTTTCATACCAAGGGCAAATACTGAATCCCACAAAAATTCTCCAGTTTTCCAAATGTTACAATTATACAATAAATTACATCCTCATTCGAATGTTGATATTTTCAATATGAATTTCTCTAAATACAGAATTAGTTGTTATCATGTTTTACAGAATATTGTTGTTAGTTAATTTGAAGCTACTTTCACACCTTACTTCAATTTCTCTCTTTTCTTTTTTCTTTTTCTTTCTCTTTTTTCTATTTTGTTTCAGTTTTTAATAAGAGTATGTTTCTTGTTCCTTGTTTATGTTTTATAAATTAGTTTGTCAGTCTTGAACATTGTAATTGGGCTTTGCCTGTTATGTTCAGTAACAAATAAATAAATAAATAAAAATATTATTATTATTATTATTATTATTATTATTATTATTATTATTATTATTATAAAATATTAATTATTTCGGTATTCCTGTACCATACAGTATCACACACAAATATTAGTTCTGTAAGCGTAAGAGTTTTAAATGGAGATACGCGATACCTGAGGGGAACATAGTTTATGTCCAAATATCGTGTTCAGAAGTCCTAAAAAGGGGTTTATATTGGAGCTTGACAGAACTACGAAAATTAAAAAATACGTAGTCAGAGAAGAATTTGGTTCGCATTTTTTCCTTTCCTCTATATCATATTTTACTGCGTTATCGCTAATTTTTATTTACGGACGTGTTTCTCGTGTATTTATTTTTATCTAATGAAAATAGGACAAAGAGAAAATAGGCGAGTTGAAGCTTGGCATTGAGGCCTTCACAGTTAAACGTTTTGTTCGTAATCACTAGTCGCCCTTTTTTACGCAGTTCAGTCTTTGCATTTGAAATCAGCTGTATAAATCTAAAAGAAATTGAACTACAAAGAGTCTTGAACCGGTTGTTATCCTATACTTCCCGTTTCCCCACTACCAGTGCCCTTGATAGTAGTTTCGATATCGAAGTTAAACAACTATCTTGTCATCGTTTTCCCTTAAAGAGATTTCCCATGGTTAACCTTTATATTCAAAGTCCTGTTTCAAAGCAACACCTGTTCCATTGTACAAGCTTGTAAATAGTAGTGACAGATTTATAATTGATGTAATGCATGCACGATATAAAGTTCTTGATAATGATGACATTCATCGAGTGTGATACATGTGTATGAAGAAGAGATGCTGTAAAACTAATTTCTGGTCCATTTGTCCGAGTTACTTGTCAAGGTGGGGAGCACGACTCAAGGATTTCCTCATTGCTAGTGAAGTAGAAAATTCAAGGATCTATGACAGACAACTTAACGGATGTTTATTTCTTTACATAGTCTTTGTTTTGTCGTTTTCCTTTCTTCCTTTCCCTCTATATCTCTTTTCATGTTGCTTTCTCTCCTTCCATATCCAGTTTTTATTTTCTTTTAAAGCCTCGTTCTTCCTTTCTTTACATATCCCATTCTCTCTTATTCTTTCCATATCCATCTCATAGCATACTTACTTATGGCTTTTAAGGATCCCGGAGGTTCATTGCCGCCCTCACATAAGTCCGCCATCTGTTCCTATCAGTGAGCAAGATTAGCCCAATCTCTAACATCATATCCAACCTCCCTCAAATCCATTTTAATATTATCCTCCCATCTGCGTCTCGGCCTCACCAAAGGTCTTTTCCTCTCCTGCCTCCCAACTAACACACTATATGCATATCTGGATTTGCCCATACGTGCTACATGCCCTGCCCATCTCAAACGTCTAGATTTAATGTTCGTAATTATGTCAGGTGGAGAATACAATGCGTGCAGTTCTGCATTGTGTAACTTTCTCCATTCTCCTGTAACTTCATCCCTCTTAGCCTCAAATATTTTCCTAAGCACCTTATTCCCTTAACCTCTGTTCCTCTCTCAAAGCGAGAGTCCAAGTTTCATAACCATACAGAACAACCGGTAATATAACTAACTTATTTTATAAATTCTAACTTACAGCTTTTTTGAGAGCAGACTGGATGACAAAAGCTTCTCAACCGAATAATAACAGGCATTTCCCATGTTTATTCTATCTTTAATTTCCTCCCGAGTGTCTTTTATATTTGTTACTGTTGCTCCAAGAAATTTGAATTTTTCCACCTCTTCGAAGGATAAATTTCCATATTTTATATATCCATTTCGTGCAATATTCTGGTCACGAGACATAATCATATAGGCCTACTTTGTCTCATAGCATACATCTTTCCCTTTTTTTTTTTTATCCACATCTGCTACTCTCCACATTTCCCCCTTTCCTTTCATAACTTTTCCTTTCTTTCCACATTATTTTTTTTCATTCCGTATCTTTCTTTCCTTTCTTCTCTTTTTCCCTGATCTTTCTGACAACATCTCGTTCTTTCTTTCTTCTATCTTTCCACATCTCTTTTTTTCGCATCTCTTCTTGCTTTTACACAAATTTTTTTCTTTACACATCTCTTCCTTCATATTGTTCCGTTCACATCTCTTTCTTCATTCCACATATGTCTTCATATCTCTCTTTTCATTCCATATGTCTTTTTTCTCCTTTCTTCCATCTCTTTTTCCTCAATTCATATCTCTTTCTTTCGTTTCATATCTTTCTATTTTTTTCTTTAGAAATCCTGCCTTCTTTCTTTAACTATCGCTGTCTTTTCGCGTATTTTCATTTCTTTTATTCATCTTTTTTCACGCGCCTTTCTCTCTTTCCACTTGTCTTCCTCCCTTGCCGCATGTCATTATTATTTCTTTCCCTCGTTCTCATTTTTCTTTCTGATTTACTTTTACCCTTTTATCTTTTTGCTTTCTTATTTTCTTTCAAAACTGATCTGAGACAGATTTTTTCCAAATGCTTCGATTTTTCATTCAATTTAAATTTAATCATTGCTCCATTACCGCCATATCTTTTCGTCTCTGATTAACCTCTACAATTGAAAATATACGTTAAATAGTTAAATATCACCGTATCTTTCTCTGTGACCTTTCAGCTATCTTTCTTGCTAGTTTTCCTTTCTCCTTTCCTCTCCCGCCTTCCTTTGGAGCATCTTAAAACCACGACACTGGAAGCACCAGTAATTATTAGATAAAAGTGGCGTCATTTGCATCACTCCCCTTCTTTCATTACGCTCATAAAATAAACTCATTTGGTCTTGTCGCACATGGATGAGTCGTTTCAAAAATACTGTTAGTAAATTACATTGCAACAAACACCACCGCTGCCGCCGCCATCGTCTACTTCGGAAATTGAGTCTTTTGCCCCGTTTTGTATTTATTGTTTGTTATAATTTTCACTTATCACTAGTATCAAATAGAGGGACTTCCTGGCTAAGTGGTTAGCGTGGCACAAGGCTACTACTTGCGGTAAGACGGAACAAACATAAGCAAAGATCTAAATTCTGTCGAAGCAAATAAATGTCAATTTCTGTACTGAAAATGGAAGTCGTGTCCAGTGGGTTCGTAGGCAGAAACGCTACGACTATAGCTACAAGTAACAAATATTAGAAAAAAATACAGAATAAGACGCGGAGAGGAACAGATAACACGTAGCGCGACAGCCCATGAAGGACCAAGGAAGATCAAAAGTGAACGATCATCCAATCAGAACGGAGGTATCTTTTTGTCCGGAGAGTGGCAATACGCGCAAGCCAGCATTTTATCTTCCAGAAAGTCATCAATTGAGACTCTGAAAATATGGGCTATTATTTCTTTTTATATCGTCGTTGTTCCTGCAATAACTCCTATGTTACATATGTATCGATTTTCATATTTTTGCTCTATTAAATAACTTAAATAGTGATACAGCAAATAATAAAATCTCCTATATGTAATTATATTTCGTTCTTTTGAAAATGTAAGAATTCAAAGTCCCCTGTGTACGGCTGCCATAGGATAATAAATGTTTTTTCCTCCTACTGAAAAATTGTATATTTTGCACATAGTTATTGCAAGAACAACTACGATATATTTAATACTTACTTGTAATTAAATTTCAATCAAGGCGTAACAATGAATAATAAGTATAGTGTTGCTGGCAGACTTTGAAAAGCGATGCTAGGGCAATTATTTATAATATTGCGAAATATATGAAAGAATAAATAAATAAGAATAAAAGAGTTTAATTGTAAATATATTATTCAATTGATAAGTGAAGATTGGGAAGTTTGTATCAGGTAGATGAAGAGAATATTAAAGGAATCACTTGTCAGTTCAAATTTTCAACCCCGAAGGGAAAGCCTGAAGAGAGACAGAATAAAGTGGAGATCGATTACTTTGCTGAGGGGGTTATTAGAAAAGACGCAACTATTATACTATAAAGAAATCTCTGTAAATTTTTGGCAAAACTGAATGCTGATTTACAGAACAGTGAAAGTTTAAAATACAGCAGGGAGTACCTGTCAAAACTCTTGCTCTAACTAAGATTGAAATGGACGAAATGTGTGGCAAGAAAAAACTTCTTGTTGATAAATCCCGAGATTGTTTCCTAGAGTGCTAATTATTATCTCCAAGCAATTCGGAAATACCGTCAACAGAAGAGGGATATTATAATATATTTAGATGAGACATTTGTAAATGCTCGACCATATTGTTGGTTCATGACGAATCAGGGGTCACAACGTGTTGGTAAAGGACGAAGACTGATTGCGGCTCGTGCAGCGGGAGAACATGGCTTTGTAAAAAATGCTCTGCTAGTGTTCTGATTAAAGCAGAAGCGGGGGACAATGATGACATGAACGGCTCTAATTTCACGAAATGGCTATAAACTAGAGATGAACAACGATCGAGAAAGCAAGACCAACAGCGCCCGCAAAGCCGAAAACCCGCACGACAATGTTGTATACGTCGCGTCGTTGACTTAAAGATTGCTTGTGAGTGTTTCGAGACTTCGTGATTGATCACTCCCGAAGTCCCGAACGTGAAGCAGCCTTGAATCGCCACAGTTGTTTATACCAGACTGAACTTTTACCTACTTTGGCAATGTACAAACAATCACGTAGCCTATTTGAAACATCATCTCTTCCTTTCAGTGTATAATAATCCGTTCCCCAGTCTTTATTTAATTACTAGGCCCTTATTAAAAGGCTAGGCATTTTCTTTTCATATGTTTGAGATCAAGTGTGCAATCTCAAGTAAAAAGATATTAACGTTATATGTTATGTTTCTTAGTAATACAGATTTATTTGAGAATTTTTTTTTCTATTTATATAACCGTAGGTCATATATAATAGAACCACAACATTTTAATAACTAAGATACTGTTCTAGTTTGTCTTTTTGTCTCATTTAAATATTTATAATGTTATTTCAATTATGTATTTTATTCAAAGTTACGAAATTTTTCCACGTCGACCAAATGCTATTTCGAGAATGATGAGCGAGACTCGAAGCGCACGAGAATGACGAGACTCAAAAGACAAATGCAACGAACACAGCGAGCGAGAGCGGCAGTTAGTTTTCTTCATCTTCTACTAGAAACAGAAGTTCTGCCTAATATTCCTTTTAAGTCAGTCGTTGTAATGGACAAGCGAGCTATCACAGTTTGCAGATAAATATAAAAAATAACTACATCGACGACTCTACGGAACTCGCAGTAAGGATCGGAGTCAGATTATATAATTCGGTCTAACGGACTACTTGCCTGTGACGTCTTCTCCTTAAGTCACGTGAGTATATCAAGCAGCCAGTTTTCTTTTCTCTTTTGTTGAACCTATAGAAATTTTATAGGATGAGAAACGAAACAAGAGAAATATTCGAAATACTTAATATGAATGACAGGATTAGAAAGGACAGAATAAGGTGAAATTAATGACTCAACACAGAAAAAGAAAAAAAAAAATATTGCTAAGAAAGGAGTAGAGGCATAGGCAGACCATGCAAAAAATGGGTATCGTAACTGGCACATTATATAAAAAAAGGTAAAGGTAAAGGTATCCCCGGAACAGCCATGAAGGCACTTGGGGGGCATGGAGGTAAAGCCCCATGCTTTCCACGACTTCGGCACTAGAATGAGGTGGTGTGGTCGGCACCACGCTCTGACCGCCTTTTACCCCCGGGAAAGACCCGGTACTCAATTTTATAGGAGGCTGAATGAACCTCGGGGCCGTTCTGAAAGTTTGGCAACGAGAAAAAATCCTGTTACGGCACATTATATATGTATGTCTAATACTTGAACAGTCTTACTAATAAACCGTGTATAGTTGTTATACTAGACTTATGCAGAGTTGAGACAGAAAACTTTACTAATAAACCAAGCAGAAGCGACGGACGTATAAACAGCCTGTAACTATACATTGGGAATTGCTTTGCAGTAGTTATATACACGAAACCCCTTGTTTAGGCGTTGTATATAGAGAAAAAATGGCCGCCCCTCTAACAGCTGTTCGTATCGACTGTCATTTTATGATGATGGTTGCCTAGTAACCAAAGAAGAACAAACCAAAAAGCACAGAATACTTAGAATAATATTACTGTAGCTTGTACTCTTTGACCAAAATATAGTATGGTAATCGATTAGAGCCAGTTGTACTATCGATACTTAACACGCCACACTAGAGCGCTCTACCGGATGCAATATCGAACCTCAGATATTCTATTATCTTTCGTAACGAAGTAATGACGAAACTATGACGTAGTTGTGTAACAGTTGTACTGTTATACACTACGTATGTAGTGATTATTAGTAAGGAATTTACACACGACGTATAAATGAGCTACTCATTGTATAAGACAGTTAAACGTCTGTATATAGAGTTTTTATTAGTAAGACCGGAAGTGAAGAAGAAAGAAAATAACAGATGAAAAAATATACCTCATTAATTTTGTTGTACAGTTTCGTAACACTATAATGAAGTTGAAGTACAGCGATGTTACTCTATTTAGAAATTCTGTGCAGTGAATTTCTCTCCCGAACAAATGTGTTACAATAAACTATTCCGCCTATCTCATTAAAACGTTGCAGTTGGCGAGGGAGACCATTGATTGGTTGTAGGAACCGCGGTAACGATAAAAATTTAATGTCTCTATGCTTTAAGTAGCGACCGTAGTAATAACGGCCACATTGCCATTCCCACGTTGTAAGAGATCAATTTCCTCCACTTGGTAATGTAGATTGCATTAGCGTTAGTGTGACGACGTCTTCGCAAAAATTACAGGAATATAAACATTCTGATGTGCATGGTAATAAACTCGAATTCGCCGTTTCTTTTTGTTAGCCATGTTACACAGCAACTCGAATACCTTAAGTATAGGTCCAATGGTAACTTAGCTGGCGGTTCTTCACCGAAAGGACTGAAGTTATATCCCTGCACATTCTTTGAAATTTGTTTGGGCAAAGCTGTTTAACGTTTTG
The DNA here is from genome assembly GCF_040183065.1 of Periplaneta americana. Taxonomy (NCBI): domain Eukaryota; kingdom Metazoa; phylum Arthropoda; class Insecta; order Blattodea; family Blattidae; genus Periplaneta; species Periplaneta americana. The sequence goes on from NC_091133.1 coordinate 85,027,200, forward strand.
CTTTGTCATACGCATATTTTAAAATTAAATTTGTAAATTGTATAAACAATTTTATTATTATTAATATATAACAATTCTGTCACTCTTCCTAAAAAAAAAAAAAAAAAAAAAGTAATCCCGTGCTCATGCACTTCAAGTAATGAATCACGTATTCATCGCAATACATATTAGCACAAGTAGCATGTTTAATCTGCCGTTACTAAACTAGCAGAACTGAAACAGTCCACGTTTAGTCAACCTTTTTCTTTTGTTCAGAACAGAGGTCTGCATCGGACGTTTTCGCTCGAGCGCCAAGTAGTTCATGGCATAATCCGATAGATAGCGCACATGCATGATGGGTAAAATTGTCGCGAGCGATAAATCCTCGAACGGTATAAGCCGAGCGTTAGACATTCGTTCTTGTTACAGTGATGAACTGTGTAGTAATATCATAGATGTTTATCATTTCAAAACTTTGCAATGTTTAACTAACCTCTCCATAGTACAACTACAAAAATTGCTTTAAAATGTAATATAAATGTTGTAGGTAAATGTTTTTTTTTCTCCCCCACACAGGAGTGATTTTGTTTTTGCCACATCTGATAGATGTTATTGGATGTAAATGTAATTATTATAAACGGAGAACACAATCACGATAATGCAAGAACTGTATCAAGTTTTCTAGTAATAATAATAATAATAATAATAATAATAATAATAATAATAATAATAATAACAATAATAATAATAATAATAATAATAATAATCTCTAATAATTAGTGTATCAATCTTTGCGTCTGTAACAGTTATGCAGCATGATTATTCGTTTTATTATATTTTCTGTGACGTTATCTCTGTACGAGTATTGTTATTAATTTACTGCTATATAATAATATTTTGTAAAACGTTTTTACATTGTCGCAGTATATAGGCGGAACACTATGTATGGACCTATCGACCTATCATATTATATATGTGGTAAATCAAATATTTAATAATTATTATTAATTAGGAATAATAACTGTATATCGAAGTTTTTCATACTATTTTATTTATAACTTCATGTTACTGTTTTGGTACGTTCCATTAGACGTTTGTCATAAACGCAGAAAATAAAGCCTTATTTTTACCGTGTGAGCAAAACATGTGTATCTTATCTGTCGCCTTCCATACAAGATAAGACATGTCGGTGAGATGACCTTGTACTGTGCTTCTATTTATTACGAGCGTATTACGACCGATCTTATCTCACTCGAGCGTGCGACATTCGACCGAGTTCAAGCGAGCGATTTAACTCCAATGCAGCACTCTTGTTCAGAATAACGAAATTGTGCATCACCAATACAATACGATTCACAAACGTTGAACTACTTCCAAAGTTCAGTGGAGTCTACATATCCTTGATTCTCCGTACTTAACACAGGCTCACATTGATAGCTACCCTTATATTTATTGAGAAAGTACACATGTTTCCATTGTTATCGGAACTTTCAACTCATATTAGCATGGAATGCGCATTCTCCTTAACAAACAAGAAACAACTTGTGAGTCAATTGCCGACTAAAATAGCCTGTGTAGTCATCATATAATGACAAATATTCTTTCATGATACGTTACTCAGAATTTAAAATAAGCACTGTATGAAGCCGCCTTAACGTCCTTCCAGATCCTATTTCTTTCTGACGATGCCGACGCGACGTTCCTTCTGCTGGGGTGCAGTAGTATAGCTCTCGCAAGGAACGATTACCGGAAAGCAATGGTGGTGTTGCTGTCTGTTTTGACGTGTGTATGTAGGCACGCCTAGGGGGCAAAATGTGAGGACCGATATAAGTACTGTCTCTTCCAAGAAGATGAACAAATGAGGACATCGCTGTGCAAATAAAGAACGTAGCAAGAGAAAAATTCGAAGCTAATTAAACGCGCAACATATGTGCGTGAAATAATAATACCGTGCGATACAAGACACGTATTCACATGCAATGAAACAAACTATAGTCGTAATGTAACTATCACAACGCAAGACTGATTCTATCGATGTCATTTCTCTTCCGACTGTACTCTTGAATATCATTCAAGCTATCTCATGACCTTTCCTGTCGCCCGCTCTTCCTTATCGCATTCCTTCCGTCGGTATTCCCTGCTTGTGAGACCTTTACTAGTTCTCCAACCAGGAGAAAGGAATGTGCTTACTATTGCCTCATCTATTGGAACTAAGTAGATTAATAATATTACCGTTATAACGCCAGTTTAAAAACCATGCGCTCTCCTACATATGTTATTTCCTGTATGAAGAGATTAAAAGACCAGATCTAATTTTGTAACTAGGGTAGTATCAATATGTCTGTATCAATGTTATGGTTTGTGCTGTGAGAACTAGCTAATAGAGATAAGAGTACCCACGTGTGTGACCTTATGGCATCAACATTCATTCACAGCATTACCCCCCTTCGTCTCATCCGGCGGAGACTTTCTCGTGGTTGAAGCACAGTAGAGCTGAGACGAGATGTTATGGCACCAACATGCGCGAAATTTTAAATTGCCGGCCAGCAGGGTAGAGGAGTGGGGGTTGTTTGGGTTACGGTTCTCAAGCTCAGAGCGGCAGGCATATCCGTTTCATCTCTTTCCAAAAACATTCGTCTTACCTTAGTATCACCACTTTCCTACTCAAGTGTCCGAAGGTACCTAATGGAATTACGCCCGCTATTCCATCTTTACATTCTTATTCTCCGTCCGAATCAGACGACTGATCTGTGCTGGAATCAGATGTCCCTAAGTTTATGGAAATGTTCTAAAAAATACTATCCATCACGTGCTCAATTTCAATGTAATTATTCTCTACTTTCTTCACATAATCATACACTGATATCCATTTTTGGAAGAAGCGATTGCAGAATCGGCCTCTGCTTATGCGTAGCGTAGAAATTATAAATGAGTCTTCTTATGACTTCCTCATCAAAACTGTCTACAGCTGCAACAATCTTCTTCTTCGGCTGTGATTTTTCCGGACTGGAGAAAGATCTGCTGTTCCTGCCTCAATATTTTTCCCTTCTTTCCTGATTCTTGCCAAGGTTCGCTTTGAAATACCAGTGGCAGCCTGTACTCTTGCACACACGTTTTTCAATGGAATTAGTATTCCGTTTACAGCCTCTTCTGACATGAAGTTCCATACATTGTATGCTATTTCATGTCCTTGACTATGAACTACTCTATGATTTCACACCTTAGACAATGCCATAATGAGGGCGGTCAGAAGGATAATGTTTTCAGTATTAGCAATAGCGGTAGTAGCAGAACGATCTGAACACTCGGAATGCTAGTAACCAACTAACCCAACACCCCTCCAGTTGAGTGTGAGGGCGAGTCCAAGCAAACGAACTAAAATGCGTCCCTCGCGCCGGTGTCATAACTTCTCGTCCGGGCTCTACCTTTCCTCTTGTTTACAATGCACAACACAATGACAACGAAAAGTGTCGCTCTCGCACAGCTGGTCTCAGCTACGTCACACTCTCCTCTCCGCCATCGCAACTGTCTCACCTACGTACAACTTGCTGATGGAGAAACGCAGTGTTGGAAAAGCTTGTCTGCCAGCCGACGTGTGGGTAGTAGGGATAGAACAGTAAGTGTATATAGTACATCCACAGTGCAAAACTAAAAATGTAAACATAACACTTTGAGCTAAAAGTGACATGGGTTAGAAAATTTGAGCATTCAGAATGAGAAACGGATAAGTAGTAAATAATAATTATCAATTGCGTTGATCCTCGAGTAATTTAGTAGTCGTGGCGACGTTATATCAACTACTATTTTCAGCGCATTTCGAACTGGCAAATCAAGGTCCAGGAATGAGATAAGCACGCGTGGCAAATGCAGTCCATTCTGTATTTGCCACGCGTGCTTATCTTATTCCTAGACCATTCTTAACTAAAGTCAACTGGAACAGCTGGGATTACCAGTGCTTCAGTTCACAGTTTTCAGTTCAGTGACTCGTGCGTCAGTTCGAAATGCGCTGAGTATAGGTTATTTAGCTTTCATGGTATTGGTGATGGCGAGATGGTATTTAACGTCATGAGGCTGAAGATTTGCCATGTGATTACCTCACATGCGCCTTATTTTTCTCAAGTGATGTAGATTGAAGAATCCATCTTGAAAAGTTGATTTTGCGTTGCGAGAGAATTTTAACGAATTTTACTGAGAAGTAAAGTATTAAATAAAGTAAATCCATGGCGTTACAGCCCATGAAGGGCCAATACCCACAGCCGGCTGCTTGCCTCACGTCCACATGCCGAAGCAGAGGTGGACGATCATCCAACCAGAATTGAGGTATCGCGTTGTTAGCACGATGATCCACCCAGCCGTTATAGCTGGTTTGCGAAGCTGGATTTTCGCTACTTATCGTAGCTCCCCCAAGTGCAGCACGATGCTGAGTGGACACCGATCCCATACACTGGTCGAAATTTCATGAGAAAATTTTTTCCCCCATGAGGATTCGAACCAGCGCGCATGTAGTCACGTCAAATCACGAGTGATGTCGATTAGAGGAATCTATCTTGGAGATCGATGTGTTACTGCGAGAGAATTAGAATGTTCAGAATGAAAAAAATAATCCGCAAGTCCTGCCACCTTTTCTATGGTCTTTGTCCTTGAGGAGATCCATCGTCAACAGCGCTAACAGTCCTGTCAGTCGACAGTCTTGTGTTGATTCCATTCCTTTCGTCTTCTGACCCTTCTTATGTGCGTATAATATCCTTACTAAGTATTCTGCCGAGCCTTGATTTTCCTACCATGTTTTATAGTGCAACGTAATTCGTCTCTGAAGTTCCTAGATGTTGTTTTGTTTTCGTTGCATTTTCTCTTCTTTCAGCGGCGTAATTGAGTTCCATATTACATCATTTAATTGTTTACTTGATGGCCGTCTTTGATTTTAACACATTGGTTTCAATACACATATAACTGAAATAGTTCTCTCACTTAATTGGATTGATACATAGAGCAGAATTATTAGCCGTGTGTATTAGGACCAAAATGATACTTCTGATTCTCTAGTAAGCAAATTGTCACCCGACCGTAAAGCGGCAATTTTGGCTTTCGACGAGAGCGCTTCCACGTGGGCTGCGGAAAAAGCGTATTATCGGCGATACGACAAACCACATACTATTAATGGAAAATATTATGTAAAATAATAAAACGTTACTTACTCACCCAAATTAAAAAGATTATTCTGGAAGCGTATGCATTTTTGTTCGAAATATTTTTGGCGCCTTTTACGAAATGATTCTTCACTCGCTGTATTTACCTTTGATAAATGAAGACTATATTTCCCGGATGCTATTTTTCAGTTCTTGCAGGCTGTGTATTATTTTTATAAACTTTGTATTTTAAAAATTCCCCAGAGATAAAATCTCTGTGGGTTAGGTCGGGAGATTGACGAAGCTACAAATTTCTATTGAAAATTCTATCCTCGAACAGTGTATGAAATTCGTCCATAAAATAGACGGCTGTATGTTCCATTGCAGAATTCTGTTGAACAGGGGGGAAAAAAGTACACCTCCTTTCCGTTCCGCTAACTCGCTAGAACTTCCAGTCTTTACTTGGGTGAATAAATGATATTTAACGCCTATATTTAATAATATTTTAAAGTAATAGTTTGAGGTTTATCGAATAACACTGTGCCCTAACCAGCGTGTGATAGTCAAAGTTGCCGATTTTCCGGCCGGGTGGTAATTTACTCTCACGGTATATAAAAGCTTCGATTGTCGTTACTGCAAGTATAAATAAGTTATTAGGTACGCTATAACATTTTCAACTGTATATTTTTGCAGTGGTAAAGTTGTACAATCTAAGCAAAATATGTAGTAAGTGTATAATATTGCAGATACTGTGAATTGGGTCATTGTGTAAGTTACAGAGAAAAGCTCATTATATATTTAAATGAGGTTTCAGTGGTTTCGTGAAAATGCTGACAACTAAACAGGTGGTCACATTCACAAGTTTTGCTGTACCTGCTTCGTTTAGTAAGAAAATAAAGATGGGTGTTAGGAAGATGGCACTTTATTATTATATGCTTAACGCGTTTCGCAATAATTCAGTTCGAGTTGTCAATGATATTCCCATTTATGGCTTATTTTCTTGTACTGTTATTCAGAAAACTTACAGTACATAAACGAAGTCATTTAGTTACTATGCACTCAAATAATGTGAGCTTTAGTTTATTGGATTGCATTCATGAGGCACTCTCCGTAATACTAAAGAAGTAATAGGGCCTATATTATTTCAATTGTATTTGTATCTCATTTGTATTTTTTAACTAGACTATAGACGTTTATAATATAAATTCCATTCTTTTTACAAATGAGCCGTTCAGAGCAGAAGTGGTGTAAGTCAGAAATGGGGAAATGAGGATTAAAATAAACATTCTGTAAAATACAGCGCAAAGTAGCAATTAATATTCAATTTATTTAAATTATTAGTAGTCAGTGGTTAGCACGAAGGACATATTAATTGCTACTTTGCGCCGTATTTTACAGAATTCTTACTTTAAACCTCATTACCCGATTCTGACTTATACCACTTCTGCTCTGAACGGCTCAAATAATCCATCTACACTTGCGCATCCAGGTATCGAGCAGACAACCCCACTCGTCCTTAGACAAGCTCCTTCCATGCGTTGTTAGCCGCCGTTCGGGGAATGACATGGACTAATGACGGAGATCGGACGGAATGATGTACAGTAGATGTCTCATATTGGGAAACGGAACCTCGAATAATAATCCTAATTGCGACTTCGTCCGTAATCATTGTCATCATACCAGACCGAAACTGGAACCTGGACCGCCTGTGTGACACGCCGTGTCTACTCAGCCACCGCAGGGGACAGTTTTAAACAGCTAAAGGCTGGTTCACAAACCGGGAACAGAAACGACAATGAGAACGAGAACGAAAATGTTAAAATAAATGTAGGCCTATTTAAATGTGAGCATTCACAATAGTTAATAATTGTGAATGTTCAATTGAAATACATTTATTTTATCAATATTTCCGTTCTCGGTTTATTGTGAACGACCCTTAGTACTATTCTGATTACGTATCTATGCCGACGGAAGTTCCTGAAACTACCTATTGCTCTGTGACAGCATTTAGTCGCCATGGAAACAAACCGCTAGCTCCCTCCTCAAAAAAAGTGTACTCGTATATCAAATTACTAGTATCAGTAGTGCAGTAGCCTATTTTTGACCGAGGAAATCGACCTGACTATTTTTGCCGCTTACAATACTTCAACAAGGAAAAAATTAAGTAGAACATTAAGTTGGGAATCTAACGGGATATTTGACCACGAGAACAAAGCTTCCTTCCGCCAGAAAGGAAAGACAAAGTGGTAATACTGTATTATTCTGGTTGCCAAGTTATTTCCTGCTAGAGGAAAATGTTGCTCCCGGCCATGAACACGCACCTCAGGCATCTTGCGTGGCCAGTATAAACCTCGTCATTTTCGGTCTATAACCTTCCTCATATTTTTACTCATATAAATTTCAATAATAAATGATAGCATGCGCACAAATACAAGTAGGTCTATATTTCATTTCTTGTGTTATAGGAGATCTTCAAAGTGGTATCCATTTATATTAACAAATCTTTTAATGAAACTGTCACTCACACTCTAAAAATAAAGTACACAGGAATAAACCCAACACTATAGACGAATTTAGACAGTACGGAAATGAACGTTAGCATGTGAATAACAATTTCATCGAAAGATGTCGGGGATGTTTGCTTGCAGACGGACGTTTTGAACAAATTCCATAATACAGGTTAGTACTCATTATGAAATAAAAATATTATTGTGTGTATGCTATTATTAATCCTATAAGTAAAATACTCCGAAGGTTACAGTTCGATAATGACAAGGCTACGCCGGTCATGCCAGCATTCTTGATGCTCGTATTCCCGGCCCGGAGTCAAGCTGAACGCTCTGTATAAATTATAAGAAAACAATTAATATTTAATAAGGACACTATTTCAATGGAATTTTGCATTTTAAGTGGCTTGCCTTGTTTTGGCTTTACGAGGCATGGACCCTTCCGGGTCCATACACTTACAGTCCATGAGGATTTACTTGTCTAGTCCCTTTTAGAAAGAGAAAGAATACTCACCATCTCTCTCTACCCTCATTTATGGTGACGGCGGTATGGTCGACACTCCTTCCAGCGACCAGGAGTTAGCAGCGGCGGCACTCTCTTCCTCTTCAAATTCTGACTCCTCTCCGCCAGAAAGTTCCTCGTCCGTGTCCGTGTCATCCAAATTTATTACGAATCGATCGCTAATTTCGTCTACGAGTCCGTCCTTCTCCCAATAAAATTGTTCGACTTTTTCCACGTGTTCACAGGCCTTTCTCCAATTATCTTCCGTCACTTTTGCAAGAGCGATCTCAAACAACAATTTCACATCTTTACTTTTGAACGAAATATTACGCTTCGCAACGTCATTTTTAACTTGCCCCCATATTAATTCGATCGCGTTTAAATCACAATGGTATGGTGGCTGTCTCACTACAGTATGGGAGTGCATTGTCGCAATTTGGTCGATTTCGTATGTTTTGAAATTATCTTTTTTAGTTTTTACAAGTTCATATAATACAGGTTTCGTGGATCGTAAATCAAATTCAATGTTATTGTTACGAAGCCAGGACTGCATTTCAGATTTCGGTGTTGATGAAATTGGTGCCTTATTGAGTTCTGTTGAATGATAGGGGGCATTGTCCATTACAATGATGCTATTGAGAGGAATGTTTGGTGGTAATTGATTAATGAACCAGTTCTTAAATACAGTGCTGTCCATCTCCTCGTGGTAGTCTTTAGTTGATTTAGATTTGAAAGTTAGAAGCGCGTTTGGAATGAAACCTGTCGAACATCCGGCGTGTAAAATAATAAACCGTTGACCTTTTCCTATTGGGGTTTGAAGTGGGAAGTCAATTTCGTGATCATCGCTTTTCCAAACTTTGCTTTTCGTATGGTTCACATTAACCCAAGTTTCGTCTAGATAAACAACGGCGCGTCCAGTGGCGCGTAATTCTTTCATTTTTCTTAAGAATTTAAATCTCTTTAAAATAACATCTGACCTTTCCATTAAAAATTTTCTGCCTTGAGTATTTTTAACATACCTAAATTTCATTTTTTTAAGAATTTCTCTCAAACTCCATATGCTTCCAGTGAATAAGCTTTCCTTAATTAATGAGTCATTTATATCCTTCAAACTAGGCAAAAAATCAGTCCGATACAAAGAATAAATTACTCGTCTTATAGCGGCGGCAGAAAATGAGTCAATTGCAGTTTTCTGAGGGGTCCTGTTTGGGCGTTTCTTTCCTGGAGTTCGCAGAACACTTCCACTTTCTAGTGCCTCCCTTTGTTTTTTTAAAATCCTGCTAACACTACGAGACGATATACCTGTCGCTGCAGCAGTTCTTTCGATAACACTCGACACATATTGTTTGCTTTCCGCGTTTCAGTGCCTCATATTCTTCAGTAAAGAATTTGTGTACATTAATAACCATGTTCATACTGTCCGACTTCAAGGCTTTCCCGCGTTTTCCCATATTGCCTACCATGATTATTAAAAACAAGAGCACAACATACATTACAATGTTTAAGATAACAGGGAAACCATGCAATTCCGAAAACATTTTGTTTAAATTGTGAATTATTGTATATTATATTATATTATATTATATTATATTATATTATATTATATTATATTATATTATATTATATTATATTATATTATATTAAATTGACACAACGAGACACACACACTTCACTATTCACTAAACACTACTGAATAAATGAACTCGAACAACGCCAAGACGCCACTGAGAGACCCACTAATTGGATTTGCAAAAGTGTGTTCTAGAAGGGCCAAGGGAGAAGGAGGGAAGGGAATTCCAAGAATTCTACAAAAGAAAACCTTTCCCCCCTTACATCTGTTGATAGTCGATAGACAAGGACCGCAGACAAGGATAGTAGAAATCACGCCAACTTAACCCTCATGCACTGTAGGCATGCTTTAACCCATTGTACGCCCTACACTATATGCGATGATTGTCAAGTCCGATAGGTAGCCTGGTTGGCATTCGTGAATTTGCCGCTGACAGGTGGTCCATCCTACCTCATCCCCTAATAGAGTCTGGTCCCATCCGCACATGAGTAGCCTGATAAACCTCAGGGCCCGGAGCCCTAAGCCCTCTCTATGTCAGCATCGGAAACCCGTACTACCCCCCCAAGGCTTCTCCCTAGCCTATTTTTACTATTGCTAAGTGTGTATTTTTTTATATTAACGGTATATGCGAAATATGTTAAAAACTTAATTTTATGCATTGGAAATGCAAATCCATTAATGAAATTCCAAAATTAAGTGACATATATCCGCGAATTTTCGTGAAATTCAAATAAATTCACGAAATTACTTCATAATCACGATATATTCAACAAGAAACAGTTTCCATGGAGATTTCGCACGAAAAATATGACTCTTCCAAATAAAAAATGAAACTTTTCTTCTTTATATGAACATTTCTACATAAATGATCGTTCAACATTACATTGTGATATCTGGCAACGATGTAAGCATAGTGTCAGGGACTACTTCCAGTGAGCAGCGCAAGCAGACATCGGTCATTTCTCTTTTCCGCAACAACTGCCTTCGTGTGATCAAGAAGACAGTGTCGTCACTCCTTCACAATCGAATGAAATTCAATTATGAATTTAATTAATGATGGAAACTATTTTCTGTTAGTTTCTAAGAGATTGTTTCAATAATAATTAAAAAAAATGTTATTTTATTATTTTTTAAGTCCTTTAGATACGAAATTACTTTGTTTTTTTTACGAAATATTCACCCAAATGAAATGGTTTTAATCGCCCAAATAAGGGTAAAATAATCACCATGAAATCACACCTCTAACTATTGCAGGTGATGGATGAAATGAGGGAGAGTGTTGTGAGCCATAGACGCGACATGTCCAATGCTACAGCCATCCTGGATGCTGCTGTAGTCGCTGATCATGTCACTTCTCTTTATTGACAACTCGGTGGCAAAAACCAATAAGCGTGGTGATGATGGTAGATCATATTAACGATGCTTTCAACTGGAAGAATTATTCAGTAACAAAATTCAACGTGGACGAGAAATGGGCAAAAAACGTCTCGAGCTCTGTATTAGGATCGCTCTGTATTGCATGTCATAAATTTACGATGCAGTACCCACTGCTTTACTTACCCTGAGGAAGCCATGATAAAGAAGTTTGTCAAAGACATTACATTGGATCCGAAGTTCACGAGTTGTAACAGACCGATGGCGAAGGTTGTTTAAAACGACGAAAATCCTTAATGAAACTCCTTTCGGAAGGAATTAAATCCGCAAGTTTCGGGTCACAGACTTACGGCTAGTCCACAATAAATAGGGAACGAGAACCTCAGCGAGAACGGGAAGCAGAGGATGTAAACGTGAAAATTTGTGATTCACAATAAATAGAGAAATGAAACGGCTATGCATATCGATATACTAGTATAGTCAGAAAATACCGGAACTTCGGGTGGCAACGCCGTGCTCTATAGGCAACTTCTTTGCCTTGTCCGTGTTGTATGTGATCTACTCAGTGCGGCTGCGCATGAGAATGGGGAAGACAATTGAAATACAGTGCAGCTCTCAGTTTCGTTTAGTGGAGACGTTTAATACAGTGCAACTTTCCGCTTCGTTTAGTGAAGACGTATAGGTGTATGTGATAAATGAGCCTGAAAGAGCATAGAGGTAATATTAAATTTTGTATTAAATTCGGTAAAATATTTACTGAGACTTTGGCACTGATGCGCTAAGCGTATGGAGAAGAAGCAATGTCTCGGACCTGAGTTTATGAGTGGCACAAGCACTTCAAAAGTGGCCGTCTTTCAACGTATGATGATCTACGTTCAGGAAGACCCAGATCGGCAAGAAAGGAAAAAATGATAACTCGAGTTGCACAAGAAATCAGACGAGACCGCAGACAGTCAATAGATGATGTGGCTACTTTGTTAGGCATTTCGCATGGTTCTGAGCACGTTGTTCCGAGAAGCGTAACAGATGAGCAGCGGGAAGAGCGGCAACTGGTTAGTGGAGACCTGATTGACAGGGTGGACCAGGATCCAACTCTCTTGCACAGAGTGATCACAGGTGACGAGACACGGTGTTTCCTTTACGACCCGCAGCCAAAGCGGCAGTTTTCAACGTGGAAATCTCCTGGGTCACTACGGCAAAAGAGATTCCGTGCCGATCGATCAAAGAGGAAAGTAATGCTTGAAGTGTTCTTTGATACCCAACGTATCGAACATTTCGAGTTTATTCCTGAAGGTCGAACTGTCGGTAAGGAGGCTTATGTTGCAATTCTTCGGCGTATTCGTGATGCAGTTTGACGAAGAAGATCCAACTTGTGGCAAGGACAGAATTGGGTTCTCCAATGCTCCAGCACATCGGTCGCTCTTGGTGAGCGAATTTCTCGCACAGCACAAAATACTGTCCTTCCACACTCACCATATTCTCCAGATCTTGCTCCAGCAGATTTCTGCTTATTTCCAAAAGTCAAATCCCTGCTCAAGGGACGGCGGTTTGCGCCAGCCGAAGAGGTGGAAATTCATGCGAAAAGCGCTCTGCGGGAAGTGACCAAAGATGGGCTGCAGGAATGTTTTGAGAAGTGGTATGAACGCTGGCAGAAGTGTGTCACTGTCCAGGGGGCATACTTTGAAGGCGGTGTTGTGTAAATGGTTATATGCCATATGCAACAAAGGTAACTAGGCCTACATATACTGGGTGTTCAGTTCAAAATGTGTCATGGCTCGCTGTATGCCGTCATGTGGCTAGCCGATGAGCCTAGAGAATTCAATCTTCCTACACTTCCGCGGAGGTGTATAACCTATGAGGCAGAGAAGTTGCCTAGCAAGTACGGCGTTCATTCTAAAGAGTACATACCGATACGTACGGTAACGCCGGTAGTGGCAGGAATGTGAACTGTTTGGAAATACGTACTGTCGGGATATGAGGAGAGGGTTAAGACGATTACTTACGTATTTGTTGACATTAACTTCGACGGTCAACATGGACACGGAGCATTTGATTTGTGTTGTGGAATGTTACCGTACGCAACCGATGATAACAAATACCCTGCGTGCGACTTGCCGACGCAAAACACAATTCGAAAGAGGTTATGGTAGCACACAGACCGTACAGACCGCCATCTGTTGCTACGACGTTCAAGTTATACCGTACACGTTCTCAAGTTCAGATTGAAGAACGCCTTAAATAATAGGCAACTTCTCTAACATATAAGCTGAAACTCGCTTCAAATCGGTGACCCAACAACAGTGACGTCATGACACACTTTGAAATGAACACCCAGTATATGTCCACACTGAGTCTATACGCCTGAAGAGTAGGTCACATACCACACGGACAAGGCAGAGAAGTTGCCTATAGAGCATGGCGTTGCCACCCGGAGTTCCTATACTTTTTGACTACTAGTGAGTTTATATGTCAATAACGATATGCAAAATCGATGTTATGCATTCTGATATTATATGTGCATAATTGATCAATGACGTTTTCTCATGAGTACAAGCCACCCAACATGAACACAAGTTAACCAACTTCAAATTTTATACGACAGAATATTTAAGAATTCAGTTCACGTGGTAATCAGTCACATATACACGTAGCATATATTGAAAGTGATTCTACAATTCATTTTGATTTTCAGATAAATCTATTCAACATAATAAATTTATTCAAATGCTCAATCATATGATTTATCAATTTGCAAATTTATTATTTGCTAATACATCTTGAAACAGATATTCATGAACGTTTTCGCCTGTATGGCATCATTAGATATTCAAAAGTTTTGACGAAATCTAAACATAAGTCCATTAAGTTGTACACAGTAATATGCATAACAGTGGTTGAATGATCAATCATGAGTTTCATGTAATGAAAAACTTATAATAGAAAAAGGTTCAATTTAAATAATTTGTCTAATTTGTTTTGCCGAAAGTGATTCTACTGAATTTCTGGGTTAGTTGCAAGAAATGGATGAGGAAGAAATTATGTCACGGCCTCCTTGCTACAAAAATTACGACGACCAAATAGCTTTTTGATGACAACAGAATGAATCCAGTAGGTTGTGATCGGAAACGAGAACGGCAAAGTTTATGTTCATGAAGAAACTGATCCTGATGTCTCTGATAAAATTCATTATCGTGGCTTCTGTCGGGAGGGAAGTAGAGCTGTGGATTTTATCGCTTTCGGCGAGGTTTGAACTCGAAAACCTAGGATCCTACGACTAGCTTGTTAATTGCTAGACCGTAGATAAAGGGTGGGGAGAAAACAATTTGCGCCGAATCCATAGTGAACGCAACTCCGTTAACGAGTTCATTAACCGCAAAACTGGAGAAGAGGTGAAATCCTGATGTTTCTCGTGTGCAGTGACGGATTAATATTATAGTGAACGTTAATTTCCTGCTCTACTTCACTGGTGAGCAAAACTAAAGCAACAGACGTAAGGTACAGAAAAACAGATACAATTCATTCGAAGTAAATTAATATAAGTAATATAACATTGCACACTAGCGAACTAATCATTTATTACATAGATTTATTATATACAATCAGAATTTTCCCTTACGCAAACATAAATAATACAAAACAGAAGTAGGAAAATTAATCGTCTTAATCTGGCTATACGTCAAAATGTGAAGTAATGTCCTGTAACAGCATACACTTCTGTGCCGAAAGATTGTCGTCTGAAAGAGAGAATCTTGCTTTCTACTTAACAGCGTTCATTGTAGAGAAGAATTGTTCGCAAACATTTGTTGAGCTAAATGTTTCTGTAAGAGAGACTGCAAAATCTCTCAGACGCTTATATTTCACTTTATACAATTATGCAAATAAATTCCTACTCACTAACTCTTTGCAGTTGTTTTTCATCTCTAAGTCGGTTTATAGGTCAATAAGTTAACATTGCAAGTTAATTCTTGCACTGGTTACATCTACAAAAAAAAAGGGTTGACAAACACCGCAAGATCATTCTCCATGTCTCTGAAATCGCAGAATCTCCCTGCCATTGATTTCAGTTTCGGATTATCCATAATAGCTATATACTTAACATCTTATTACAAATTAGGTATTTTACACTCTCATAATCTTTTTTACAACAGAAGAACTTTTCCTCCCATTCCACCAGAAATCTCCGTTTCTTGGAAGTGGAAGGTTTACATTACACACAACCAGGGAACGGATTTATATGGACTAAAAATATATGAAATATGTAAATATATATGTAGTTATTTTTACCAAAATATGGAATTAAATATGGATTTTTACCAAAATATGGAATTAAATATGGACTTAAAATTATAAAAAAATGACTATGTACGTTAAATATTGGTACATTTTAATCAAACTAAACAAAAAATATAATGGACGTACCTTATCTTCCAATGTAGTTTCAACAAAACACAATTTTTATTGTCTGTTACCATAACAATAGGTTACAAACATTTCTTTCAAGTGCTGAAAAGTGAATCTTCTTCTATTGTCTCTGAGGATAGATTTATACTGACTAAAAGAGCGTTCGACGTCACAAGAAGTAACTGGTACATAATTCAATTTCACAATGTCTGCTGGGGATAAGTCCAAGTTAATCTTCACTGTTGATTCACCACTCATCACAGCAACAACCTTTTGTAGTTCTTCATATCCAGGGTTTTTTGAAAGTACAGTGTCCACCTTAGCTCTTACTGCATCTGCAACTTTACCTCTACCACGATTCAGTTGTTCCACAGTACTATTTATAATTTCAAAACTTTCAGATAGTGAAAGGTGCCTATTTTGGAGACTTTTGAGCGTTTTTATGATGCATGAAAATGTATGCTGAATGTGAGCTAAGTCATTCTTCACACTTATGTCACAGGTAACTGTTTTCGCAGTATCAATTGAGACTGCATCTTCAGAGTCCAATGCAAGGAGAACATTGTTAATAGAGTCTATATGTTCGGCATAATATTCAACTGCTTCTAGCCATGTACCCCATCTAGTTAAAATTGGCTTTGGTGGCAATGGAATTTCAGGGTACATTTCTTTCAACACGTTAACTCTACTGGGAGCTTTGAGAAATACTTTTTTCACTGATGAAATCAACAAATCTACTTTAGGGAAATTGTCTCCGACTACTTCTGCCACACGATGAAATGCATGCGCCACACAAGTAAAATGAGTCAATTTAGGATATACAACAGATAATGCTTGTCCAGCTTTGACCATATAAGGGGCAGCATCGCTAATAAAGAATAACACATTATCGTACATAATACCCTTTGGCCACAGGATACCCATAGCTTCGTTGAACAGTTTAACTATAGTTTTGTTATTGCACTTTTCTAGAACATCACAATGTAAAAGAATTCGTTCAGAATATTGTTCACTTAACAAACCGATAACTACATTACCAACAAGTCTACCTTCTTTGTCGGGAGTCTCATCAATGGAAACCCAAATTGAACTATCTTTAATTTCATCTCTTATCTTCTGTATTGTCTCATCGTAGATGGATGGAGCATACGTCTTCCTAAGTGTTGACTCATCCGGGATTGTATGTTGAGTATATTTTTCAAGGAATTCCCTGAAGACCTTATTCTTTAGTTTGTAGAGAGGAATATCAGCAGAGATGAGAGAACGGCACAGGTCGATGTTAAACTCAGATCTTACATTCGATGTTGTTGGTTGTGTTAAAAACAATTGTCTCTGCTTGGAATTTAGTTGTTTGTTGGCCTGATGTTTACTAGTTGTAATGTGTTGTTGCACCAGGAACTTTTGTGTAGATGATACTGCACACTGACACAAATTACAAAATAATATTTTATTGTCAGTTGATAAACCATCTTCTTTAAATTCTGAAATGTAACTTGTTAGTTTTGATTTTAAATTGACTGAATGACGTACTTTTGGCATATTTACCGTCTTTATAGTATGATTTACAAAACTGAACCTATGTGTACTCTGACTGGCATTTAACTGTTGAGCTGCACAACTGAAGTCTGTTAAAAATTTTAAATTAAATTAATACAGTTTTGTAACTTACTTTCCCATTGTTGATAGGACTGCTAATTTTCAAATAACTCTGATGTTAAAGGGATTACTGAACATGTGTTTAAATCTCTATTGTTGAAATGTATTTTTAAAAGTTAATGGAATTTTGTTTTGTTTTATTGTTAAACCTAATATAATATGGACTGTTTTATATGAAATATGGAAAATATATGGAAATTAACGAAAATATGTACTAAACTCTAAAATATGGAAAAATATGGAAAATAAAAGTAGGATTTTTCAACCCTACACATTGTGAAACATAAAGATAATGCAAAATATAAATTATATTAGCTTTATAAGTAAATATGTATTTACATATAAATCCTTTCCCTGCACACAACTATTGCTCCACCACTGCTGCCGCTTGCTTGTACTCACGTAAACTGAGTAATGGTACCAAGGGAGGAGAGGTATGCTCTGTGGACAGAGTATCTACGCCGCTTGAAAGGATTCACGAATCCTTCTTTGCCCAGCGATGCCATAGAGTACGATTTAGCAGCAGTACTGTGAGCATGTTTCTATAGTTGAATTAAATTTACTTAGGATAGCAAGCTGAGCAGTTATTCGGGTTGTTGCCAGAACGCAGTTCGATGCGTTGTCCTCGTTGTAGACGGGGCAGCTGGATATCTGCTGCGATGTGATTGGCGGAAGGCGAGGCGAGCCTCCGTGCAAGGCCTCCCACGATCAACCGCACCTCATGTCAATCATGCAATTGATACTGCAGCTCATACATACATAATATATCGACGTCGATTTTACGTGGACGCCAATCTAACATTTCGTTCTCATAATCTTATCATACGATTTTCCCATTCAAAATGTGTTTGTTCGGTAACTCTTTTTAGCTATGTACTGTACGTACATATAACAGCGTTGTTTGTACAGTTCTGTTTTCCAAATAAAACGCTAATTTATCTTATTAAAATATATAATTTAAGTTATTTTCATATGAGAGAACTATTACACATGGACTTTGGAATAAAGTAAAAAAAATAAATATAAACTTCTGAATACATTAAACAAAAACATGTCCAATTTATATGTAGGCCTACTAGTCTTGTTTGTACACTTCGATTATTTACACATTTGAAAAACAATATCTTTAGCATAATCTTTCGGCTTTATTATTGCTTGGCATCTCCTTCTCATTTTATGAAGTTTTTACACTGTTCTGGTTTGATTTTAGCCCATTTTTCTCTCACTTCACGTTTGAAATCCTCTATAGTTGTACACTTCTTCTTTCTCACACTCCTTTTCAAAATGTCCAACAAATGTTCGATGGAGTTTAAGTCTGGTGATTGAGGTGGTGTTCGCAGCTGTTGGAATACGTTCCATATAAGCCCATCTTTATTGATTTGAGCAGTATGCTTACTGTCGTTGTCTTGTTAGAACATTATACACAAGTGGCATCTCCATTTTTTGTGCAATCTCCCTAATATTTGACCTTAAAATGTTACTGTACACATACTTATCCATAATTCCATCTTTGAACTCGATATTCCCCATACCATTTGCAGACATACATCCTCACAATAGTATGCGTCCATCTCTGTGTTTAACTATAAATAATATGTTGTATTTATCGTTATTTGTGCTGGGCTTTCTCCATATCTTATGGATGCCATCGGAACCATAAAGATTTATCTCCGTCACATCTGACCAAATCACTCTGTTCCAAAGTTCCTCATCCTTACCAGCATGTTCTTTAGCGAAGTCCAATCTTCGAACTTAATTTGTCTCACTAATGTACGGCCTCTTTCGTGATCTGCCATGGTAACCATTTTTCCACAACTCACGCCGGATAGTTTGATTACTGATCTTTGTGTTTGAAGACTCTTCAGTCATGACTCGAATTTGTGGAACATTTATTCTTGGATTTTTGACAACTTGATTAACTATGAATCTCCCGTCACGTGCAGTTAGCTTGGTTTTTTTGCTAAGTTATTCCAAGTTCCATGATTTCGAAATTTTTCTACAATGTGTTGTACTGTAGAATATGTTTTATGCACTACTTTACCTATTTTTCTGTAGGAATAGCCTTTCAGAGCCAGGCGAACAATACCTTTCTTTAAATCGGACTGAGCTCCTTACGACGCTCCATTATATACACATACACAATTCTGAATGACAAACTAACAGCAAGTGACCTCCACTGAAAAACAACCCTGTGCGCACTGCATGCTTGTTTAAGCCTTGGTTTTTCTGAACCGACGCATGCGACGTGCGAGGGGGCCTCGCACAAATCCGGACTACGCGAGAGATAGTGAGTGGTTTCTATAACTGCGAGATGCGAGGTCTGCGCACCTCGCAACTATAAAAACCACTCACCACCTCTCGTGTAGTCCGGATTTGTGCGAGGGGGCCTCGCACCTCGCAGGTAGCATGCGTCGGTTCAGAAAAACCAAAACTTTACTATGCATCTAAACGTAACTCCCTCTGTCCGTGGGGTAAGTGTACGAGCAACAGTATTACATGAATTTCACGGAATACGTAGTTTTACATTTTTATGTAAGTAACGGGTGTATGTAAATTAATTTTATTCATATCACTGTGTTCGTGTTTAACTCATCAAACATAATTAATGTAGTTTTATTGATATATTTTGAATTTTAAGTTCTTTTTAAAGGTCGGTTTAATAATAAATGAGGTGTACAAACAACACTGTTATATACTGTATATGTTAACGCCCTCTCTTTTCGCCGTAACTAGAGTTCCAGTTCAATTCCTCTCAGAGATAAGTAAAGCAGATAACGAATAGGTGGGTACCGTGCATGTTAGCGTCATGACTAGAACGGCGTGTTTTACGTTGGAAAGGAATAACTCCGTTGATGGACTACAACTCTCTCTCAAACTCCAGTGGCCATGAAATGCTGCATTTCTTTGTAATTATACCCGCATAGGTACCTTTACAGCATATTTTCTCTTCCCCATTTCGAACGTTAGTAGTTGTATGGAAAAAAAGAAACGTCGCGTTAATAATTATCATGAATTTGTAAATGCACCGTAAGCTTAACTGTACATTTTTTGTTATCCACTCCTTAAAACCTGATTCAAATTATGGTATGACCGAATTGAAATTTGCAGTGAACAAAGTCAGTGTTAAGATTTCTTCGAAATACTTCCGTGTCTTGCAGCGTAATTATAATCTTAATTGTATTCATAAATTGTAGTTTAATCCGCTGATGAGGAAAGAAGTCCTGATGGCCTTATCTACCAGATTAAACACTAAAGTATCTTGTTTGATTTTAAAATAGATTTGTGACTATGCATATAAAAACTTCTGGCATAGTCTCGGAATAAAGAGCATACTCGTAATCTGAGTTTGCTCTGGGGCATTGGTTCGAAGTCCGTTTGTGTCGATTATCTGTTTTTTTCTCATCTTTAATTAATGTCACATCTTCGGACTCATCTTGCCAAATGAATACCAGTACATGCAGGCAAAAGATTGTAATACGTCCCCCGCCCCTCGAACGATTATGTGCGTCATGGAAAGTGTCTGTTGAGTTAATATTGGCAAACTTTTATTGTGCTACTCATATTTCAATATTGTAACCAATATTGTAGCTAAAAGGATGTAAGTTACAATGTAAGCAGTTATTACAATCTTTTTTGCGCGGGAAAACATAGATTTGTTGATTTCAGAAAATGAACTTTTTCATGTTATTTTTATTTTATTTTATTTTATTTTATTTTTTTCATTTCAGTATATTTGTGTAGCCTACGTGTAGGTTAGTATGGACTGCAAAGTAAAAATAAACATTTTCAAATAAAATTCTAGCAGGAATTGAATAATTTCCTCTCAGAATTTGCATGTCACAACTTTTTTGTTCGGTTTATGTTTTTCTTTATGACATGTCTAACGTCAACCTTGATAAATTTTATTCGAACGGTTTTCATGCTTATCCTTACCAATGTCTAGAGATTTACTATATTTAATTTTTTCTTGGAGCTTTGGAAACTAATGGAAATAATTTTTTTTATTATTGAAAGTGGGAGATTTTATTGGCTCAAAATGTCATCGGATTCGCCTACAGTTCTGTAGTCATAATGTCTTACAGCCATGGTATTCAGCAAACGTGACCAAACTTCCTCGAGGGAGAACCAAAGTAAGACTTGCGTCAGTTGTAAATTTGCATACTCTGCCTTGTCTGTTAAGGAACGGACTGTATTCGTGGAAAAGAAACTTGTCTGATAAGGAAAATTGTATATTCATGAAAAAGAAACAAGATCTCATTACTATGTGCCAATACATTCCAAAAAAGTACAGAAGTTTTATGAAAACGTGAAAAGAGATTAGGTGATTTTTGCTCTGCTGAAACGCATAAAATAGTGAAATACATAATATATTTTAAGTGTTCAGAAGTAATTAATTAATTTTGGCAATTACTATATTTTGTTTTGTTACTTTTGGAGTAGCCTACTTTGCAGAAAGAGAAACTTCATGAAACAGTCATAGAGTTGTAGCCAACAATGCATGTAAGCAACAATTACAACCTTTTTACACAAGGAAATATAGTTGTTTTGAAACATATTTTCATTTTTTTTTCCAGTTCAACATCATATTGTTATACATGTACCACGAAATTCATATGCAAATAGTATAATATTTAGAAAACATTGTGAAGTAAAATTCTAGCAGAAAAGCAATTTTTTCCCCGCCTGTAAAATTTAGAATTAGCATGTTAAAAACATTTCTGCCCGCAGGTATTCTAACATACAATTTTATCAGTTATCACGATCCACTGATGCTGTATAACCGCCTAGTTGATATAGCGTAGTTAAAGTTTAAATTGAATTTAAGATAATATTATATTGTACACACCAGGTGTAGACCTATGTAATCGTTAAAAAATCAACAATGCAAGTTCTCTTCATTGGAACACTATACAGAGTGATTCACGGGGAGTTACCACCACTTAACGGAGCATATTCCCGATTGTTACAAATCACGTCATCCTTGTTAACTCTTTAATACTGTACATTAGGATGCAAAATTGAACTGTAAAAAATCAAGTTGCTAGGAGTGGTGTGATTTGTAACAATTGTTGTGATCAGTGTGTAAGAATAATGTATTTTTAGTTAAAAATTAAAAATAAATCTGTATAAAACAACTAAGAAATTAACAACATATTTTTAGCTTCAGAATACTAGCCAATTGAAGAAAGTATACTTCTGAGTAGTTAATTCTCTATTTGTAACATGATTTTACCCTTAAAACTAAAGAAAATAGTATTTTTTTAACAATTTCAAATTAGTGAAACTCTGAAAATGTTGAGAATAGGACATATGTTTATATGATAGTTTTTGCTCAGAATGTCTTCAGAAATAAGCTCCGTAAGTGACGATCACTTCTCGTGAATCAACCTGTATAATCTAAGTGTAAAAATGAGACTGTGTGTAATTTGAAAATCTTTACAAGCTACAGATGAGGAGGCGAGGCCTGACATGTGAACTGCGCGCGAGAGGAAAGAATGAGCTTCACAAAGAGAGTTTATTTCATGATGGTTAATATTATACGAAACTACCGACACGGAAGTTCATCTCAGACTAAAACCGGTCTTCCCCCTCCATACCAATTGGTGATATAGCTACGGCACATAATAAGGTCACAGGACAGGTCTTGCTTCACCTACTATAATAAAATCAGATGCAAAGCTATCCCATTAGAGACTCCAAAAGGCCTTTAGGATGGCGGGATGATATGTCTCTTATCGTACGGGAGAATCTACATTGAGTAGCAGTAGGGATGTCGGTGAACCCCAAGGCCATAGTGCGGCCGGAAGGATTAGGTCCATGACCTACGATCTTCCGGCTTGCAGCGAAACGCCTTAACCGTACGATGCTGCAGTACGTCCCCCACAAGTAGCTGTCGATATAAAAATTATTGCACAGGGGGTGAAACCGTGACAAAAGAAAACTAGACTACGAACTAATG
Organism: Periplaneta americana; assembly: GCF_040183065.1. Lineage (NCBI taxonomy): Eukaryota > Metazoa > Arthropoda > Insecta > Blattodea > Blattidae > Periplaneta > Periplaneta americana. The sequence goes on from NC_091133.1 coordinate 85,050,274, forward strand.
AAATGCATGTTTTAAAACTGTAGTAGGACACTCATTGATAAGCCTAGGATCCTGAGTCCCAAGTTCTTCCTATATCAGCATTAAATCCGTCCTACTGCTCATTACTTCATCTCAACGTATTTTTACATATTGCTGATGGTAGATAAAATTTGGAGGTCGTGGGGTATTGGTGGAATAAAAGAAGGAAACGGGAGTACCTCGAGAAAAACCCTCTGAAACGTCTGCATTGTCCATTAATTCAATCACAACCAGGCCTGGGATGGGAGACCAGGACAATACGATGAGTCAGAGAGCTGCTGCAACAGAGCACGAAAAAGTATTGGAAAGAATTAAAAATAAGCCAACTTAAATTGCAAAATAAAAGAACATAGACATAGCCAGATGTCTCAAGTAGGGGAAAGGGTGGAGAATACTGCAGAGTAATACCGTGCAAGTACGTTTCTTCGACAAGAAAAGCTTAACAAATTAATTGATTAGTACTGCTACTTAGCGAGTCCAAATTGAAGCTTACAATTAGTTAACCAGAAACATTATATAAAGCTCTGCTACGCTAGTCGACAAACTAATACGTTCTCATGAGTTTCATTTTAACTCAAGCTGGAGGCAAAGCGTACTGTGTTCAGCACTTCTGAATGTTTTGATAATTACAAAGTGGAAGTACAGTACCTTGCCCGGTGATTATGTTTGTTAGTATTATATATGAATTTATTGTATAGACTTGTGCATACCTGGAATAAGCTAAACGTCATAGAGTGAATGAGGTAATTACGCAGCTCTCCTCTTCATAATTATAAGATATTTTCCATGGTTTCATTTTAGATACCGAGAAATTACTCAAACGACTTTGCAGAAGGCGGATAAAGTGAAACCACAAAGGAAAAAAAAAATACTTCAAAAACTTTAGAGGACGGGTGTAAGGACAACTGTAACATTTGTATGAGAACTTTAATGCCTGTACTGTTCTAGCTAGTGGATTCGTAATCGCTGCTTGCATTATATAGAAGCCGAACACCTAGTGTTTAGTCTATATCATATTTACCGTGTGTCCATTAAATCAGTTATTTTGATTTCATATTGTATGAGATTATATTTAAATTTGTATTACCATCTCTCCGTTATGTATTTTTTTGCGTCAAGTTATCCATCCCAAAGTGAATCGATAGGTTTCACGCGTAGGTTTTATTATACCTGCCAAAGGTGGCGTTTCCTCACTTATTGAGGAATATCTTGCCTACACCATTGTCTTTTCATTGAATTCACAATGAGATGGTTACAGTCTTAGCAATATCGACACTATAATATATATAATATCAAATTGTAAAATAAGATAACTAAAGGGTATAGTATTGAAAGAGAAAAACTTGTACCGACATTGGGAATCGAAGTCAGGACCCCTCAGCGTTCCAAATATCCTTTGTGGTAATGTGTAATCGTGTCGAGGTATTATGGAAAACTGAGCAAGCACTGATAACACTCGTAATGTAATTAGCACATAAAAACTCGTACATTTATTCGCATGGAACAGGAAAGAAACAAACTAGACAGTGGTTTCAGTGCGACTGTTATTCATTCACACAACCTGCTGTTGCCACAAACATACGCAAATCTTATGCGCGGGCGTCGGGAGTTTCAGCTGCGGGGATGATAAAACTGTTTCGGCGGGAATCCCAGCTGCTGCGGACGGGATGCGAGCCGCCGTCCGCTGGCCGCAGTGTGAAAGAAAAGCACTGTATATGAGTGTTAACACTGATCTAAACTTTCGTTTAGAATGGCCATAAAGTCATTGAAATAATATGCTCTCATGTATATTATGTGACATGTATGTCTAAAATGCAGATAGTAGTCCATTGATCATACGAAGGAGTGAAGCTCGGCCGGCGTTGTGGATCGGATCCCGGCATAGCTCAGTTGGGTAAGAGCAGTCAGCACGCAAGCTGAGTGGTCCTGGGTTCGATTCCCAGTGTCGGAACTAATTTTTCTCGATTAATAGTATTTAGGTGATGACTACACAAAGTCAAAGAATACACAATATTTAATAGAGGATGGCGAGGTCGTCAAATAATAATATAAAGGATGTACGCCTGGAAACAGGTTTCACTTACAACAGCGCCGTTACATGGGCAAATATCAGCCCGATTAGCGGTGATTCTGCGTGTTAGCTTTGGATAATAACATTTCACGATTTACGCATTAGCCTATATGTGTAAGTTATTGACTTAGCTTTTAAGTGCTGGAACTATCGACCATATCCTCTGTAATGCCCATTTTACATCTTTTGAAAATATTTCTAGATGCTGGATTTCGTCTTTATCGATAGAATTGAACGTAGGAACATGTCCGCTTCTTCAGTTTATGAACGACTGCTGTCTTACATGGCTTCAGTTTTAACAATTTCGACTCTTTCCAAACTGATGTCTTGCATGTATCTGTCTGTTGAAATAACTTTCTTAATTTTGTGGAAGACTAATCTAGCCCATGTCATCGAATTTTTCTTTACTTAGGATATGGTTTATGCTCCTTTTTTATTTAAAAATCAGTCGGTTTCTCTAAATTTATTCACTGGGTTGTAGATTATTGAGTCAGATTGTTGTCAAACGTCACAATAAATCTCCATGGAAATACAGAACGACACTTTTAATACGATTTCTTCCTAATATACGTACAGTGTCTTAATGAAGATTCGCTTTTGTAATATACTGCATTTCCACGAACTAAATTGAATTGCATTGAATGGAAGTTGGCTGTATACTAATCCTCTAACCTTGACGTTCCTTCAGCCTATGTTATCTTTCCACATTGCACAACACACGATCTGTCCATGCTCGATGCAGTAGAACTGATAGTCGCTTTCGACCTATAACAGTAAAAGGCCGAACGACGGTGTTTATCTGGGCGAAACCTATTTCCTGGCAAACGCTCTGTACTGTTTTTGTATTCAGATTTTTATTTGCTCGCGTAATTAGCGCACTTTTTAATCTATTTTGGCTGTTTGAAAAATTGGGATGCGTAAAATATGCGAATTTTTAATATTAGATTTCTTGATCTGGGTTTTATTCAAGTAGCTATGTAATAATTAAGAATACATAACTTTTGTCACCTAAGACTACTGGTAATCTTGAATTATAGATAATAATTAAATTGAGTATATGACAATCATAATGAATGCAAAGTACATAGCAGACGTAGTCTTTAATTGAGCACATTGTACTAGTTTATAGGCCTGTAGGTGGTTGATCGATGCATTCTTCATATTGCGGCGACAACTGCACGATACCTGTTAAACAGTAAACTTGTCACAGTCATGCCCTAAGGGGTAAGTTACAAGGACAAACATCAGTGTTGAAGTAACGTTATTTAGCGTTCCTTTGTGAAGCAGGTAGTTGAGTCAATGAACAATGCCATGGAATGCAAGTATTGGCAATGGAATTTAGAGAAGGAAAATTCATACTACACTGAAAAAAGAAATGTACATAAAATGTTTGCGGAAAATACCAGAGCAAAATTAAAGTTGAAAATAATCCTTTAAAAATGAGGGTGCGGAAAATACGCGGCGGCGCAAAGTACGCGAGCAAATACGGTATTTTAGAATTTTCTTAAGTACTCGGTATTCCCCTTAATGTAATTCGCAAGGTTGTATAAATAGTTTAAAAATTATAAAAGAATTTGTAAAAAAAAATGGAATGTACAAATGTATCTCCATTTTCCTTATCGACAAGAGTGGAAACTCTTGCTCCATTATATTGATGCTATGTAGACCACCATCCATGGTGGACCAAGGGCAACGCTGCGGTTGCAAATAGATCTACAATCATGGCGCGTCACTCCTAGAGGAGGACGCTGAGGTGTACTGATGTCAGATAAAGTACCCGCCATTAAAAAGCTACAAATACGTAATAACACAGTCTAGTATGCAAATCTAGTCTTTCAGGTGAAGCTCCCTGTAAAGCAGATTTGAATAATTTCAGGATAAAAATTGTTCCGGGGCCGGGTATCGATCCCGGAACAATTTTTCCCTTGATATTATTCAAATCTGCTTTACAGGGAGCTTCACCTGAAAGACTAGATTTGCATAATATATACGTCACTGTGTACGTTAACAGAAAACCACAATTCCAAGTCATACAGAGTTTGTGTGCACTCGATGTGGGTCTCTGGGTTTTCGTCAGCCCACGCGAGTTGTGTGGATATAAAGGGAAAAGTTGAGACGGTGTCGGGTGGAGTTCCCGGGTAGCTCAGTTGGGAGAGCGCTGGTACGTTCAACCAGAGGTCCCGGGATCGATACCCGGCCCCGGAACAATTTTTCCCTTGAAATTATTCACAGTCTAGTATATACAGTCACGAAGCTCAATACGTAGTAAATATGCATCCATAGATAGTTGCTAACCACTAGGATCGCTACTATCGCCTCATCACAGACAATGCGAAATAGTACCTGCACAGTCTGTTGTTCCTAGTACCCTCATAAACTTAAGCTTCGTGACTGTATATACTAGACTGTGGTAATAAGGTGATGAGAATGAATCTTTATCTTAAATTAGCTCTTATTTTAATTGCTCGCTAATATATGAGCAACAGTATGTCATTTAATAACATCATTCCTAATTTTATAGCTGAATAATATACTGGACCTGTTAGTAAATACACTAGTTGACATTGAGTACTGTATTCATTGTGGGTACCCTAAATCCTATTAACATCATTTTACCAACTACACAGATTTTGAGACAACGAAGCGCCAGTGACAGTAATGGAGCAGTGGTGGAATAAGAAAAGGCAAGTGAATAAAACGGAAGTATTTTTAAAAATCCTCCCGATATACGTTCTGCCCACTTCAAATTGCATGGGATCTACCCGGTATCGAACTTGTGTTCCTTCTATAATAAACTAGAAGTAATTCAGGTTCACTGAGTAAAAAAAAAAATTGAAATCATGTGTAATAAACGCGAATCAATGGTGTAAAATGTAAAATAGCATCTGCATGAAATGAAACAAATTCAGAATAATACATGAAACATCAGGCAGAATTCCAAGAACAAAGACTAGAAAAGAAACAGTTCTATAAAGTAAATCCGTATGCCTGGCTACTCTGCTGAGAACTGGGCCATAAAAAGAGATGAGAAAAGAAAACTAAAATTTGTCGGGATTACTGCCTTCGACAGTTTGGATTCACTTTCTTTAAACATACGAAGTTATAGTTTTATACGAGAATCGAATGTTTTTAACTTTAACATGGTAAAGGAAGTAACTTGTCCAAAGAATGGACTAAGAAGGACTCCCAAAAGATGGAATATAATACACAAAAATGGTGCAATATGTACTTCCGTAATGGAAACAGACACAAAACCTAAACCTAGAACTTGTTGATACACGTAAAAGACACAGGTTAAAAGATATAAGAATCAACAAGTGAGAAAGAACGAGAAGTTGGGAGATACAGAACACAAGTGTTGTCATTATTTTGAATTTCTGAAGGTTTTGTTGGATTTTAAGTAATACACTAACTTTTATGTATATCTTATCAGTAGACCGAGAATTTGCATGTTTCATTGAACGTTTATATAACTTGCAAAACCGAATAACTGACGTAAATGATGATAATAATTATTATAAAACACAACAATAAGACATTATTATGTTTCCTTATAATGAAGTTCAAAAACAAACTATCTATCATGCATACTAAATACTATTGCCAACTACTCAGAACGGAAATACAAACAACAATACTTTACCTCAAAAGTAAGATAAGCTGAAATGTTACATGAACAGAATAAAAACACGAACGGTTTTTACAGACATTTTCTGTGTTTGAAATTACAGTTATTGGAAACACAATTTTCAAAATTAAATTTTGTTGGCATTTCTTGATTTTCTGTGATTGACACTGAAGTATTGTACGAGCTGTTTTTATCAGATAAGACTTTCTTCCTTACAAAGCGTCTCATCAAAAAACACAGCTGTGATTGGTTGATTTTAAGGTGGTTCTGGAACGTTGTTTGACCAATATCGCAAATTCATCCTATAAGTTGAATAGTAAGTTAAGACAATTGAAACCATTTAACAAGTAAACCGGAATGAATATCTGGACGATGTGTACATATTTTAGAGTTAAAATCATCTTTACAATCTGCAAAAATTGTGTTTAAATTCAATTTCTCATCAAATTTTCAATAAATAATCCAGTAATAATCTAATTACGTTAATATGTAATAATGGCAAAATAAGTGGACTTAATTAACATTACTGGAAAAGAATAATTTAATTATGTTTAATGTAATTTATTTCCATTATTTAAGATTAGTAAACGATTATCTTGTAAGTTGCAATAAATGCAATATTATTCCCTATTTATTTCAACGAAACATCGATGTATATTATTATTATTATTATTATTATTATTATTATTAATATTATTATTATTATTCTACTACTACCACCACCACCACTACCACCACCACTAGTAGTGGGAAGAGCTCCTAAGTAGAGATAAGGGCGAGCGGTCAGTAAAGAAATGCAGTACAGCTTAACTGTACTGGAAACACACCACTCTGCCGCACGCGTTACACCCGATCGGTCTGAATCCAAGCGATTGACTAACCCGAACACCCCTTGGCGTAACGTAATGGACTAGCCTGACCCAGGCGCACATTGTCGGCGACTGTCAGGACTAAATAATCCTACTGTACTCTACGTTTATTGATAATCAGTATCACAGACCGTAATAAACACATTGAACACTGGACGTATAAATTGAACTAAATATAACTTGACCTTCTTGTATGTTGAAAATATTATGACCACTCAGCGTTTCTGATGTGATTGATGTAACAGAGCTCTTTCACCTTTTGGATTTTTAATAATTAGAGACTGAAATATATGCTCATCGTTTAGATTATCTTCGTAACTAACAACGAAGTAATATGCAGTTCATGTGTAGCCAGCTAACTGCTTTTATAATGTTGGTGTTAACATTGCAAGATGGACTTTCCTCATTTTGATTCGGTATTTCAACAATGGCTATCGTATTTATTATCCTCTTATCAAGGGTATTTTTATTACATCCATTATTCAGTGTCCTTCATTGAATATGTTACAATTTCCATACATATAAAACAGCTTACAATGATTCGCATCCATTAACATTATAAACAAAAGACCTACTTCACTTCGACTCTGAATAAAAGCAGCTGATTTTGAAATCTGCAATAAAATGCTGCAGTCTTTTGATGAGAAATATAATGAACATATCCCTATTATTCTATGACTAGGAGAGACTTTTATGTGAATGATGGAACATTAAGTCCAGTTTTATGAAATGCCTGCTTACGCCATTTTGTGTTCTGCGCCCTAATATCATCTTTATATTAAATCGTTTAAAAAGTAAGTTTTGATTATACAGTATGTCCCGAAATGATTACCATGATTTAAGACTTATTGCTTTCCATGATGTCACTAATTTCTGATTTTCCTTTGTAAGTGAGATGATGCACTGTTAAGGAGGACTATAGCTACTGAATATGTGAAATGGCTTCACTACACAAAAAGACACAGTGTGTACTGTAAAAATTTCGCGAAAGGATCTCTGCGTGAGGAGTATGGTCTTTGTGGGGCAAGAGGAGAGGGTAAGCTAGTAACTCAGCGTCTTTGAAGGAGCAGGTGGATGGGGGAGGTGTCATTTGCCGACTGGGACAAACGAGGCTCAGTCATTGGCCAACTGGAACAAACGAGGCTCAGTCATTGGCGGACCGATCCCGTGTCGAGGGTTGGTTATAAGAATGGCGGGAAAACTCTCATTCCTTGCTCTGATCTTCACCGGAAATGGTACCTGCGATGCAATTGGACTATTACGAACAATCGGCGAAAGATACCTAGAGTAGAGTAAGGAAGTGTATATAGTATTTGTGGACCTAGAAAAGACGTTTTACAGAGTGGATTGGAACAAACTGATGGACATCCTGAAGAAAATAGGTGTGGATTGGAAAGACAGGAGGCTGTTCATTCACCTTTATATGAAACGAGTCACAGTCAGGATAGGAAAAGAAATGTCCGAAGGAAGTAAAATAGGGAAAGGAGTACGACAGGGATGCCCTTTATTATCTACCCTGTTCAACATCTACTGTATTTGGAGGATTTTGTGAAAAACTGTTTTCAGAACATGGGACGGGTGAAAGTAGGAGGAAGAAGAATAAAGTGTATAAGATTTGCTGATGATATGGCCTTGTTAGCAAAAGAGGAGACGATACTAAGTGATATGGTACTGGAGCTAAATGACAGCTGTGAGCAGTACGGGATGAAGATAGATGCAAACAAGATGGAGGCCAAGATTATCGCAAGAAAAATGAAGAAGGTGAACTTGGAAATACTAAATGAGGCAGTAGAGCAAGTGAACAGCTTCAAATACGAATAATTGGGATATTGTACTATAAGCAGTAACATGAGCTGCAACCATTAAGTCAAAAGGAGGATATCAATGGCAAAGGAAACTTTTAATAGAAAAAAGGAGCATCTTCTGCGGACCTCTGGAAAAAGAAACTAAGGAGGAGACTAGTGAAGTGCTTTGTGTGAATTGTGGCATTGTGTATGTGGCAGAAACATGGACATGACGATGTGAAGAAAAGCGAATAGAAGCATTTGAAATGAGAATATGGAGAAGAATGGAACGTGTGAAATGGACAGACAGAATAACAAATGACACTGTGTTGGAAAGAGTGGATGAAGAAACAGTGATGCTGAAACTGATCAGAAAGAGAAAAGGAATTGGTTGAGTCACTGGCTGAGAAGAAACTCCCTACCGAATGATGCACTGGAAGGAATGGTGAACGGAGAACAGTTCGGAGCAGAAGAAGATATCAGATGATATTAAGATATATGGGTCATATGCTGAGACTAAGAGGAAGGCAGAAAATGGGAGACTAGGGAATGCTGGGTTTGCAGTGAAAGACCTGCCCTTGGGTAGAACACATATTTATGTAGGCCTATGTATATTATATGTATGCGACCTACGAACAAAATCATTTTTATAGACAGTTGTTCGTACGTGTTGACTTACGTAGAGCCAATTTCCCCGATCCAGTTTCCCCTTCATTATAATAGTAAAGTATTCGACTGCAGATCGAGAGATCCCTGGTTTAAACCTGGGTGCCCCCTATTTTTTTTATTTATATTTAATGCTTAGCATTATTTCATTTTATAATGTATCAATAAAATAGTTGTCGAAGCAGTTTATTAAACGGCCATTTCTAAAAAAAAAAAAAACAGACCTGTTACTGTTTCAACTGCATTATTATTGATAGATTGCGATTGATGTCGCGTGACAGCTAGAAGAGAAACAATTGATCCTCGGTGGAAACATTTGAAAGTCAATTTTAAAACTATAGTCGCGACGCTGTTATTCCCGGCGTGACTCCTTCTCTTTGCTTACGTCTTAGGAAGTGGAGGCTCTATAAAGCCTAGGTAGGTAGTATCGTTCACCATTTTTGTTCTTTCGTTGCTGAGCTACCAGACGAGGAATCTATTTGCCACACCGTTAAACATTATAATATAGCTCCTATGATAATAAATCAAACTCACTGTAATTCAGCAAATAATTGAGCGGCAAATAACGTCTTCGTGTGTTTTCTGCGAACGCCAACGAAAGAACCAAAATGGCGGGCGATTATATTAAGTATTTATCGAGCCTTAAGAAATGAATAACGTCTTCATCAGCGAATCACAAGACGCACACGTTTAAATGTAGCCGACCTGCAACGCGATTGGCTGCCGGAAATTAGAGCGACGTGACTATAGGTAGGCCCTACTTTTCCCATTGTTCTTAGAATTACATTTCACACGCATTTGTGTAGTAGTCAATTTTCAACACGCTAGTTAAAACATCTACTTTTAGGAATGGCCGTCTAAAAATTTACGCCAGTTTGAATTCTGTTGATACAATAATATGTCAGTACCCTACCTTTCTATTCGCTCTCATTTGAGAGAGTTTTTAAGTAGTAGGCCTACTTGTACTAAGACGCCTTGAGTAATTTTAGTGTTCGTACAGTCTAATACTTATCCTCAATAAATCTTATAAACGTAGCCTTGTTGAGTTTCTAGAAAGGTAATGAAGTGGTGAAAGAGAAGGTATGAGAAAGGAAGTGGTTACTGCCTGTTACTGTAACACAGGCTTCTTTGAATGCCGTCGAATCAGAGCTCGAAATGAAGCGTGTGCCAGTGAAAGGTTAGCTATTATTATTATTATTATTATTATTATTATTGTTATTAAGAGAGAAGTTTTATTATTATTATTATTATTATTATTATTATTATTAAGAGAGAAGTTTTATTATTATTATTATTATTATTATTATTATTATTATTATTAAGAGAGAAGTTTTATATAATATTCTTATTGAATTTGGTATTCCCAAGAAACTAGTTCGATTAATTAAAATGTGTCTTAGTGAAACTTACAGCAGAGTCCGTATAGGCCAGTTTCTATCTGATGCTTTTCCAATTCACTGCGGGCTAAAGCAGGGAGATGCACTATCACCTTTACTTTTTAACTTCGCTCTAGAATATGCCATTAGAAAAGTTCAGGATAACACAGAGGGTTTGAAATTGAACGGGTTACATCAGCTTCTTGTCTATGCGGATGACGTAAATATGTTAGGAGAAAATCCACAAACGATTAGGGAAAACGCGGAAATTCTAGTTGAAGCAAGTAAAGCGATAGGGTTGGAAGTATGGGTAAATCCCGAAAAGACTAAGTATATGATTATATCTTGTGACCAGAATATTCTACGAAATGGAACTATAAAAATTGGAGATTTATCCTTCGAAGGTGTGGAAAAATTCAAATATCTTGGAGCAACAGTAACAAATATAAATGACACTCGGGAGGAAATTAAACGCAGAATAAATATGGGAAATGCGTGTTATTATTCCGTTGAGAAGCTTTTGTCATCTAGTCTTCTGTCAAAAAATCTGAAAGTTAGAATTTATAAAACAGTTATATTACCGGTTGTTCTTTATGGTTGTGAAACTTGGACTCTCACTTTGAGAGAGGAACAGAGATTAAAGGTGTTTGAGAATAAGGTTCTTAGGAAAATATTTGGGGCTAAGAAGGATGAAGTTACAGGAGAATGGAGAAAGTTACACAACGCAGAGCTGCACGCATTGTATACTTCACCTGACATAATTAGGAACATAAAATCCAGACGTTTGAGATGGGCAGGGCATGAAGCACGTATGGGCGATTCCAGAAATGCATATAGTGTGTTAGTTGGGAGGCCGGAGGGCAAAAGACCTTTGGGGAGGCCGAGACGTAGGTGGGAAGATAATATTAAAATGGATTTGAGGGAGGTGGGATATGATGGTAGAGACTGGATTAATCTTGCTCAGGATAGGGACCAATGGCGGGCTTATGTGAGGGCGGCAATGAACCTCCGGGTTCCTTAAAAGCCAATAAGTATTATTATTATTATTATTATTATTATTATTATTATTATTATTATTATTATTATGCCACTGCTACGGCTATTTTAGATTTTTTCGAGAATTTTTAATGCCTACAGACTGAAGATAGGAAAATTAATGTTCCTTTACTGGAACTGTTCCATCTGTTTGGGTTCACCTGAAATACCAGGCTCCAAATAACGTTACGAAATAACAGTTTGATAAAAGACCTGTGAGTTGGAACTTCGATACTCGTAAGTCATGCAGTAAGTCAGCGTTTCTCAAACTATGGTCCGCGGACCACCTGTGGTCCTCGATGTCTGCCCTTGTGGTTCTTCAAAAAAGACTGAAGAAAAATTAAAATTCAATCGAATTGTGTATCACACTACAGCTGAAAATCTCAGAGTTTGTAAATGACACATGGCAATCGCCTTTCACTTTTTCTCCCAGTACTGACATTTTATGAAATTTATTTAACCTACTCGTCTATCGCCTTCCCACTCTACTCTCAGCAACAAAAGAGGGATTTAAAGCACTATGAACGTGGTGTTTCTCGCCACCTTTTCCGTGAAAATCTGGCGCTGTGCCTGTTACCCAGCTAGAGACCACCTGAATTCATAACAGGACCAAAGTACCGAAACATTTAATGTATTTATGACTTTCTTAATATTTTTGCTGACACCCAGTCTGCACATTCAAATGGTCACGTACTGTACGTCGTACACCAATAATAGAACATGCAAAATTGCATCTTTACTTGTTGAAAATCGGGCATGTTTCTGCATTAATATTTTTTTTTATTTCTGTTTTTGCAAACGACGATATAAGAAATTTTCTTCTATTAACATTAACTTAATTAGTTAATACTAATATAAAATTAATTGAATTAAATTAATTTTGATTAATTATTTCTACATTAAAATGTAAGTATACCAGTATTAAAATATGCTACATAAATGATAAATTTGCTGTCGAATGGAACAAGAGTAAGGTGGTCCGCGGAACTGTTCTGACTTAAAAAAGTGGTTCCCACTTCAGAAAAGTTTGAGAAACACTGCAGTAAGTCATCCAGGAAGTTCTAGGAGACGATGATGTGACGTAATACGCTGGTGGCATGAACGCATTGAAGTGTGTACACAACTCTAAAGAGGAAGTAGTGGTTTGACTTTCCTTCAAGTTGGTTCTCTTGTGTATTATATTTGCATGGAATATAAAATAGCGGTCTTATAAAATGTCCACCGCTTTGGACTAGTGGTCAGCCTGCCTGACTGCGGAACTAGCGGGTCCAGAATCGAATCCTGGTTGGGACAAATTGCCTGTTTGAGGTATTTTTCTGGGCTTTTTCCTCAACCCATTAAAAGTAACTATTCTGGACTCCGGTATTACATTTACATTTATTTACATTTTTTATTCCAAATAACCTCAGGAATCACCTTCATAAACCGGGGAAGAACTTCTTGAATCATTCTTTATAGTCCTGCACATTCACAGACTGTTCCGTAAATGTGTTGCTGCAGTAGAAATTCTCAGAAGTAGCCTGGCTGTTAAGAATAATACTCAGAAGCTAATAATAATAATAATAATAATAATAATAATAATAATAATAACAATGTACATGTGCTGTTATTACTATAATAGTTACATTATTTGCTCTAATTTTTTATTTATTTTATTTGGTTATTTAACGACGCTGTATCAACTACTAGTTTATTTAGCGTCGATGAGATTGGTGATAGTGAGATGATATTTGGCGAGATGAGGCCGAGGATTCGCCATAGATTACCTTGCATTCACATTACGGTTGGGAAAACCTCGGAAAACCCCAACCAGGTAATCAGCCCAAGCGGGGATCGAACCCGCGCCCGAACGCAACTTTAGACCGCCAGACAAGCGCCTTAACCGACTGAGCCACGCCGGTGGCTATATTTGCTCTTATCTTGCCAAAGATTAAACATTCTTTGTCATGCAAGTACGAACTGTTCCAAAGTTGGAATTGACAATAGTAGTGAGTGGCGAGCTCGCTCGTAGTTGCACAGACAGTGAACAAACAAATAAAATTGCCTAAGGCCGGATTGATGTCAGTTCCGTTCCAGATTACGATACATAAACCTCTTGTATTAGCGCAAGTTGTTCCGGAATTGTTCTCACAATTGGTTTAGTGTATGTACGATAAACAACAGGATGGAAGTAACAAGTATAACAGTAATGAAGTAAAACGTGTAGATTTCAGATGTCTTCCATTTTATCTCAAGTTTCAATTTCCTCTGATTCAGTGTCTTCCGGTATGTAGTCGCCTTTGAATAGCATCAATGGAGTACTGTCAACGTAATTTACATGTTGCATTTACGTAGGAAGTTTCTCGTTCAAGCGCCACCAACCCCGATAATCGGCTTCCGCCAGCTTATGACATGAGTAGGTTCATGTATACAGTATCCTGTCCCATGTAACGTTACGCTTCAGTTTATTTGGTATTTTATTCAGCAGTGAGCTACAGGGGGTAGTCACTGTCCGTTAGGTACGCTGATGAAGATAGGACAACGGAGAAAGTATATGTCGAAAACCTGTCCCAGAGTTGCTTTGACAACCACAAATCCTGCGAGATTTAAAAAGGATGCATATTCTGGCTCCTAGCTGAGAAGCCTAATCTAGCTGCGCGGCCGAAGTTTCATGAGTAGAGCCCAGAAGTTCAGGCATTTATTTTGGCTAAAATAGGCAGGCAATAGGCACTTAAAACTCAGAAAAAGACAGTAAAATAATAAAAATAATCATTTAATATTACGAAAATAGTAAAACTGTCAAAATAGTAATTTAATTTACTGTATGTTATTTAATAAACCTGTGTACCACATTGCAGTACTTACTCTTCTTTTTCTTGGTTACACGCCACAATAAAATAATTTTTCAAGTTCTCAATTGATATAGTCAGCCGCCTGTCAAAGAGAGAATGTTCTTCATCATTGAAAAGGATGCTAATACTAAGGCATTCGATAAGTAATGGCGTCCACACCTGTGGAGTAACGGTCAGCGCGTCTTGCCGCGAAACCAGGTGGCCCGGGTTCGAATCCCGGTCGGGGCAAGTTACCTGTTGAGGTTTTTTCCGGAGTTTCCCCTCAACCCAATACGAGCAAATGCTGGGTAACTTTCGGTGCTGGACCCCGGACTCACTTCACCGGCATTATCACCTTCATTTCATTCAGACGCTAAATAACCTAGATGTTGATACAGCATCGTAAAATAACCCAATAAAATAAAAAAATAAGTAATGACAACAATGCTGTAAATCAGTGCTCCTAGCGGTGACCGTTGAAATCTTGTAGTAGACGAGGCAAGACCTGTCCTGTGTCCCTATCATGTACTGTGTCTATACGACCAGTGGGTGTGGAGGGAGAAGATAGGTTTTAGTCTGAACTGAACTTTCGTGACTGTAGATTCATGTAATATTAACGACCATCACCCTCATACGCGAAACTCTTTTCCTGATCGCTTAACCTTCCCATTCTCGCGCAACTTACATGCCAGGTCTCGCCTCCTGAACTATACTATGTAATAGAGCAGATATTGTTTCATAAATTTGCAATATTGAAAGTTTCGAAGTAGCCATATTTTGTAAACACTGTGACTGTTTCTGATCTGTAGTAAACAATAGACCCTAAAGGTACGAACAAGGGTGCTTCATAAAAATCCAAGTTACAAGAGAAAAACATGCAACTCGGTGCTTTAGGGCATTACAAGAAGCCTGTGGGAGAGAAATACTACCATATTGAACTATTGCAAGTTTGGTGGAAGCGAGGCATTCGCTTTCAATCAAGAGTTGACATCGAAGAACCTTAGATTGATCAATGAGAGAGATATCCAGAAATGCTGCTGCAGATAGAGTCCGCCGTCTTCCAGGAATTTGGCAGCGTATTGTTGACATGGCAGAAGACTATATTTGAAGTATATAATGTTAAAAGTAACCTAAATATATTTAGTGTGAAACAGTAATAATTATGTTGGCATTACTATGCAAGTCTGGCTTTCAGGTAAAGCTCCCTGTGAAGCAGACTCGAATAATTTCAAGGAAAAAATTGTTCCGAGGTCGGGTATCGATCCCGGGACCCTTCGCTTAGCGCACGAATACTCTACTGACTGAGCTACCCAGTAACTACACCCGACACCGTCCCAATGAAATTATTATATTGCCATTACTTTTCGAATACCCTAGTAGCCTACTTCCACTAAAGTGATTTGAACATACTTAAAATATGGTGTTGTATGGATGGACTCATATCGGTATGACAACAACGCAAACTAATGTTCCAATCCTGCTAATTCCTTTTTAATACGATTCGACGACCTGTCAGAAAATGTATTATTTTTCTCTCTCTGCAATGTTTTCTTGGAATCTAGAAATTGAACCTCTCAGACGAGAGAGACCATCTGCCTTGGGGCGAGAGAAGCAATAGCAGTAACTGGTCCCACCAAACCTCTCAGCTGGCTGATCAGCTTAGAGCTGTTTTTTTTTAGGTATGCCGCCACAAATAATGTAAATGTATTTATGTGGGGTGAGATTCTCAAGAGATTGCATTATGTAAAAATATCATTTAATTTTTGTAACAGGGCTTCATTTATAAAATCAGAAGACTGCAAAATCAAAACCCTCGCACCACGTCGATTACCGCGAAGTCTTGTTCTCGCCGAAGACGACCTCGCACCACTTTACTGACTCGTGCCTTACCCAAAACATAGTAAATCATGCGGTGCATGCCTGTTAGTTATGCAGCGTTGTCACATTATGACTCTGAATTAGCCCAGCCGCTAGGCTGAGGCAAGTAGGATGTTTTTTTTTAATAGAGAAGTTAGTAATCTCTTACGGGAAGATAAGCTGCCCTCTCTCCTCGGGCTGAGGGCGTCTATGTTTGGCAACACTGTTATAAAGCAATTCAGTTATCGGACGCGGCCAACTGCATAACATAAACATCAAGAGCATGTTGATGTGACTTCTTTGACTTCTTTCCTCTGAGCTGGGGGTCGTCTAAGTTTGGCGAGTAAAATACATTCTCTCCTCTTACATTCCGATTCCTCTTGCCATTTTAATTTTACCATTGAACTGTTATCGCCATATCTCGTCGCCTTTGAATAAATTCTATATTTTAAAATGGTTTTTATGTGGTACGAACGTCACCGTTTTATTTGTCAGTTTATTCTAAGTAATGCGAATTATCATAAAGAAAATTATTTAATATATCTTTAAGTGGACTGCTGTTGTGTTCTTTATATATAAGCAAATTTTCTTTTTTTATTTTATTACTTGTACATCAATCCCGAGTATATAGATCCCAACCAATAATTCTGAAGATATTGTTGTACAGAGTGAGCGAAAAGTCGCACTAAACTTCATTTTTCTTGTAAAACAAGTCTGTGCATGATAAATTTGTCGGTGATACTCGATGACGTAATGGCGGACCTGAGGGAAACCATAACACACAGAAATTCCCAGCCATTCCAATAGTGTAAGATGGCTAGGCGAATACGAGAGTTTTCAGTGTGGAGAAAATACATGGCTCCCGTGTGGGACCATGAGCAGCCACATACCGGAAAAAAATATGAGTAATATCATACAGGAAAGTCACAAGTCTATTTTCCATACTGAAAACTTCCATATTCGCCGCGAATGTTGCACTCATGGAATTACTGTGAATTTTCGTTACTTTACTTTGTTATTAGGGCCTATCAGCAATGCTAAAAAGTATATTTCCGTAAAAAAAATCGAAATGGAATTTTTGCAGCATCTCAATCACTTTCTCCTTTTACGTCAGATGAGAAAATAAATAAATATGCAAGAGTAGAAAACAGTGTAGAAATAAATTTGTAATGTTAGGTCTCCAGTGTTTCATTTCATTTCATTCATTCATTCTATTCTGCCCAAGGGCAGGTCTTTCACTGCAAACCCAGCATTCTCCAGTCTTTCCTATTTTCTGCCTTCCTCATTGTCTCGTCATATGATCCATATATCTTAATGTCTTCTATCATCTGATATCTTCTTCTGCCTCGAACTGTTCTCCCGTTCACTATTCCTTCCAGTGCATCCTTCAGAAGGCAGTTTCTTCTCAACTAGTGACACAGCCAATTCTTGAGGGTTATGGTACGTTTAAACTTGTAATGTACGCGAGATGTAATAGGAATTTAGAAGACCCCTGATACGTTTTGAAAGCTACTGTAGACCATACAATTTGGGCGGGTATGACATAGAAGCGATTCTGCTAAACATATAAAATAAACACCAAATCTTATTATTTCTTTCATGTAGTGAATTTAGCCTATTTAGGCAAGAATGCTGCTTCATCTGTACGTGGATCGACCCCGAAATTTCTGTGCTTGGAATGAATAAAGATGAAGTGCCAGTATTAAATTCAATGGGAAGAAAGGGAAGGGATACCAGTAGAGAATACTAGGGTGCGCTGGTCTGTTCTTATCTGAATATATTAACGTATCTTATATAGCAGTAAAAACTACTTCTTGTACGATGTATTCACCTTATGTCTTGCTTTGGGAAGTAGTGTCGGTGAAAGAAATGTTGAAATGCAACCCTGTGAGGTATTTGTACAAACCGCTCTTCCTGTACTACTTGGTTTTCACCTCTTATATTTCCAGCTTAGAGGGTCGCAAAAATGGGACTCGTATAGTAGCATTAGCTTCATTTTATCCCATGTTATTTGACAGTAGGGAAGTGTAGTCCCTATCCGTACAGACTGCGTGCTCATAACTGTCTGTTCTATTTTTTCTTAAGCATTGTACATATTTTTTCACGTTTACCGTTAATGTAAGAAAAAAGTCTTTATAATAAATAGTTCTTTTAACGCGAAATACTATACAAGTCTACAGCAGCCATAACAGCAATCTCGAGGTCTCTGGAGACTAGGCGCAGTGAAACGGCTATATAGTGGCAAAGACGAGTAGCGGTAAAACTTTTCTCTCTCGTAGCCTACATCTTGGCAAAACCAGATTGACAAAATAAACTAAAAACTTGTATCACGACCGTTATATTGAATACATACTTCGAAAATTAAAATGGATGAATCACGAGGCTTGGTTATTATCATTACCTTCAGGAGTCATTAAGGTCGTTTTATTGTTGGATAAACCTGGTCATTCTAAACTAACAAAGTGGCTGTTTGTTGTGTTAGCATATCGCAAAGTCATCGCGTAAAATGACAAAATCAAAGTAAGGGACACACACGCATACACTGCTGAAGTGAGATATGTAGAGTATTTAAGGTCGTGCGTCTTTCGTAGAAGTAAAGGTTCTGATGCATGGGTGTCCTGATTAGTCAGATATACTGAGATTTTTTTAATATAAAAGAAATTGATGGAAAGACTTTCGTAGTCCACACCTGTGGAGTAACGGTCAGCGCGTCTGGCCGCGAAACCAGGTGGCCCGGGTTTGAATCCCGGTCGGGACAAGTTACCTGGTTGAGGTTTTTTCCGGAGTTTTCCCTCAACCCAATACGAGCAAATGCTAGGTAACTTTAGGTGCTGGACCCCGGACCCATTTCACCGGCATTATCACCTTCATTTCATTCAGACGCTAAATAACCTAGATGTTGATACAGCGTCGTAAAATAACCCAATAAAAAAAACTTTGGTAGAAATATGACTAACTACAAAGACAATAGAAGTTCATCACTATAGTACAAGGTACAATTATTGTCTTTCAGAACCTAGAGTTAGATTAAATAAGTCCAAAAAATGGTTCAGTTCTATTGCTATAACAATGTTTAATACGTTACCACAAAAGGCGCATGATGCAAGTTATAGACAATTTAAATCTGTTTTGTATAACTGGATAATCAACCATCCATTCTACAATATTAGTGAATTTCTTGACTCCACTGTAAATGTATTCTAAATTTATAAGCTGCATTGCTCTTTATCATTATGATTATTATTGGTATTGGTTATTGTTATTATTATTACCAGTATTGTATTTCATTTGTATTGTTATATTCATCGGTTTTTATATTTTATGTCAAATATTATCTCTTGTAATTTAGTGTATTTTATGTCTATTGCAACTAACTGTTGCTCATGACATTAATAAACGATTGATTGATTGATTGATTGAGTGATTGATTGATTGATTGATTGATTGATTGATTGATTTATTGATTGAATGAATGAATAAAAACATCGGAGACAACTTGCACTGCAATAAATAACGTCAGAAAAAAAAAAGAAGTTAAATATACGAATACTTGACTAAAGTCTGAAATACCTGTGACCAATTTCTACAGCTGGGATATTACAGTTTTGTTGAACGTTTCTGCGTTTTACCACGATTTGTTTAGACTATTCTACTGTATTGTAAGTTTGTCATTGTTGTTGCTTAGTCAACTGTACGAAGGCAGGTCTGAACCTCATAAGTGACACCAGTAAGGCATCACTCATGAGGCAACTAAGCCAGGAGATAACGGGGTAGGGTGGCCAGTTCTTTTCCCCCCTCCATTTGTCATTATTCATCAAATAATTTAATACTAGGCCTAATAATTTCTTTCCGGCAAAGGATATTCAGGTCACACTTTTTCTAGACACACGGAGTGCATCATATTAGCACTGTCACTTTATGAAATGAAGAGTTCGCGGGAAAAACGATGAATGTCACATTTCTGTTAAGGATTAGATAATGATCTAATTGAGTCTATAACTGCAAGATGTAGTGCTGTTTCTATAGAAAATAAAGGAAAGGATTACTGTATTCGTGGTGATAATTCTCCTTTTTACCATTTTTCATAAGAACAACATTCAATTTCCTAGTGATCCAATGAATTAAATAATGACATCAACCTTAACAAAACTGTGACATTCATCGTTTTTCCCGCGAACTCTTCAAATGTTTTACGTCATTTTTGTAACATGTTTAAAGTACTGTTTACTTTCATCCAGTCGTCCCCGATGGTCTAGTGTTTACCTTCCTGGATTTTCAAGAATGCATTCGTGATTGCTTTGTCTCTAAATTGAACCCGAGTGACCTACTGATATTGTCATTATCATTCGGCAACTTTTTAGAGACAGATTGAAAGAGGCTAAGATACGGATTTGGAATGAAGAAACGCTAGTACTGTATTGACTTTAGTCAGATTTATGTTTTAGAAAGTTCGATTAAAATCGTCACTTCTATTTAAAATTAATGGGTTTGGAACTGCATGAGGGTAGCTTAAAACCTATATTGATTCATGTTTAGAATCCTTGGTATATTGCTTGCTAGCACGGGAATGGCGGACAGAATCACATCGGTGTAGTGTGGTACGCTACAGTAGCTTACGAAGGGTGCCTACGCAAGAGGGAGTGTGGTAATGAAGGGTGTTGGCAACTCGAAGCATGGCAAAGTTCATTCCGCTTTCTTTCACTTCGAAAACATGACACAGAGTTCAGCGTAATATTTCGACATCGATTGTACGGAGCGGATGTGAATTTTTATCTGCCTTAGCAACGTAAGGAGCAAAAATAAGTTACTAAGAAGCTGGATAATCTAATTATAGCTGAGCCTAGCTTCTTTATGAAAATAAACGATTTGGCGTTGCATTGCTGTGATGGCGATCACAACGGAAGTTTGGTATATGTATTGTGGGCATTACACTCTTGCAGCAGACATTTCAGTCGTTTATTTTTTAAAGTTTGTCAGGCAATGTACTTTTCACACCACACATCTAGATTCTGATAAAAGCGAAGACAATGGTTATTGTATTGAACGAAGTGGTTGTCGTCCTCTTGTTTTCCTCGTTTTCATTTTCTTTTCCTCCTTTCCCTCCTTTTCTTCCGCTTAATATTGTCTTTCTTCTCCTCCTGTTCCACATCTCCCCCTTTGTTCCTCTTCTCCTTCTGTTCCTCTTCCCTTTTGTTACTCGGCTACCCTTTCTATTCCTCCTTTTCCACTTCTGTTCCTTCTCTTCTGTTCCCAATCCCAGTCTATTCTCTTTCTCTCCTCTTTCTCCTTCTGTTCCTCTTCCTCGTCCCCTTCTGTTCCTCCTTTTCCCCTTCTATTCTTCATCTCCTGTTTTCAACTTCCCCTTCTGTTTCTCCTCTTCTGTTTTTCCTCTTCAACTTCTCCTTCTGTCTCTTTTCCTTTCCCTTCTGTTCCTCTTTCTCTTACACCTCTGTTCTTCCTTTTCCCCTTCTGTTTTTCCTCTTCAACTTCTCGTTCTATCTCTTTTCCTTTCTGTTCCTCTTTCTCTTTCACCTCTGTTCTTTCTTTTCCCCTTCTGTTTCTCTTCCTCTTCTGTTATTATTCCTATTCTGTTCCTCCTCTTCCCTTCTGTTCCTCTTACTCTCCTATTCCTCTTCCCCGTCCCTTTCTGTTTCCTTTCCCCTTTTCCTTCTGTTCCTCTTGCCCTTTTCACTTTGTTCCGCCTCTTCCCTTTCTATTCCTCCTCCTCTTCTTTTTCTCCTTTTGTTCCTCCTCTTTCTGTGTCCCTTCTGTTCCTCCTCTTTCCCCTCCCCTTCTATTCCTGTTCCTTCTATTCCTTTTCCCTTTCTGTTCCTCCCCTTCATCTGCTCATCATCTTCCCCCCCCCATTTTTTCTCTCTCTCCTTTTCCTGCTCCCTTTTCTTCTTCATCATAGATAAGATGTGTTTTTGCCTTGTTCACACTTGATTAAATTGTTCATGTCGTCATCTCTTTTATCTTACCCAGGATCAGCGTTCTCGAGGATTGCGCTGAAAGGTTAATCTAGCCATTCTACAGTCCGACATTCTGTTTCTCATGACTCCGCGAGTTCGTTCAGTATATCTATACCATATTCAGCATACTACATTATTCTTGAGTTGAAGTACCTAGTTGAGGTTGAGTTGAAGTCAAAAATGTATGGAGAAATTCGAGTTTAACTTTTTTTTTATTATGATTTATATTTGATATTTTTTGGTGGGTTCGAATGTTTTTTTTTTCTATGAGGATATATTCAGCCATTTTTCTCAGAAATTTCATTTGTCATTCAACATTGTTTTGGTTTTTTTTTTTTTACCAGTTTCCAGTTTTGACAGACGCAAAGTTGTGGTGATTGTGTTGGTGATGGTAATCCTGAGAATTTCATTAACCATTGTAAAATACATTTCCTATGTTTATCACTCAGTCTAATACAGATTAATAAGGTAAACGTAAAGATAATCTATCCCCTTCATATACCATGATGGCGCTTCGGGGGCGTGGAAATAGAGCTCCTTTTGCTTTCATGACCTCGGCACTAGAGTGAGGTGGTGTGGTCGTCATCACACGCTCCGACCGCCTTTAGTCCCTGGAAGGACCTAATACTCAATTCGATATGAGGCTGAATGAACGTCAGGACCGTTCTGTAAATTTGATAACGAGAAAAATTCCAGTAGCACTCGGGATTGAACCCGGGACCTTGCAGTCCGCAGCATTTATATGTAATTGTACTTTAATCAGCAAGTGACCGGATGATTATAAACTCGCGAGGTTACAAAATAATAATAATAATAATAATAATAATAATAATAATAATAATAATAATAATAATAATAATAATAATAGGGGCTGGAACTAGCCACCCACCCTATTATCTCCTGTCTTAGTTGCCTCTTAAGTAGTACCGTGTTGGTATCACTTCTGAAGTTTAGACCTATCTTCGGACAGTTGTCTGAACAGTATTAATAATAATAATAATAATAATAATGTTTATAATAATCACCGTCATCTTCAAACTTCAGAATTGGGTCTTTTAATCCGTTTCATTCTCAATCTTGAGTCATTTGTAAGTATAGTCATTGTATTACAAAACTTGGGCAGTGTCTCTTTGCGGACTTTTGTTTTTAACGTAGGACAGCATTTTTGACTGTCTCCGTGGTCTGTTGGTCAGCATGCTGGCTTCTAGATCAGGAGGTCCCGGGTTCGATTCTCGGGCTCGGCTCTCAGTGAATTTTTCTTGAAGACGAAGAATTCCCTGGGTGTCTAGAGTCTGGAAATGAATGTGAGTGTGATTGTGAGATATTAATTAACCAAATATAAAAATACATCAGGACTGTCGCTGGGCAGTAACCTAAACACACGTTTCAGCGTCACATTGTTGACAATTAACTCCATCTCTTAGCACAACCATAAAGCATGTAATAGATGCTATAAAGTTACCAATAACGGGGGGGGGGGAGGACAGCATTTTTATCCGAGGATCACAAGAATAAAGCAGATAGATTTCGCAATACTAATGCAATTTTGTCTATATATGCAAATACCTTAATACCTATGGCATATTTACAGGAACATATAATGTAAATGAACGAATGAACATTGAGCTCTCCAACAATGTTGTTCATTTGTATTCTCAAAATATAATTATGGAACAGAATAAATACGGTAATAACCCAAAACCGTTTACAGTGCAGTGCATTTTACAGACTTTAAACCGCTTGCTATGGCTAAACCGCAGAAGATGGATATGAAATAGTGCAGATGAAATGGGTTAATACATGCAACCTTTTCAAAAATGCAATCCATTTTGATCTATCTGTTACGGTTTAGGAGTTAGGATCATTTTTGTTTGGCTTACACAACTGCTATGCCGAGAGCACGACGCAACAATCTTAACAACTGCTAGCGAGTCTATAGGAGGCAGTGGCGCAGAATATGAAAGACTTTATAAGAAAAGAAAACGTGAGGTTAATATTTATACAGAGGTAAATTTGTTTTAATACAAAATATAATAATGTTATTCACCATTAATCCTGGAAGCAAGGTTCCCTGATCATTTTTGTTCGTAGTTCATATACAGTAATACCGGTACTTTCACGAAAGGAGAGAGATTTATCATAATATACAGAAATATTCTCACTCTAGTGATAGCAGGCAACCGTGACTTACAACTTTTCATATAATCTATACTGAAACTGATTAGCTACTACGCAAGGAATATCGACGTCATGGGATTCCTGGAAAAAGAATTAAGCGTACATACTTACCTGTATTGCTAGGGAAATCTCGCCAGTAAAAATAACTAGAATCAGTCATTGCAGAATCTGAATTTCTTGTGTTTTGTAGGTATGATTGATACATATTTCCGCTTGATTGGCTAACATAATTAGCTTATTTATTTCAGTCAATCATTAACAACGTATTAACTACGATGTTATCGGTGAAGTTATTGATAGGGAGATTGTATTTTGACTAGATAAGACCGAGGATTCACCTTTACCTTACATTGACTTACAGTTCGGAGAAAACCTCGGAGGAAGGGGAGTATACCAGTTAATATGGCTAAGCCGAACTTGAACCCATTATCAGAGCGCAGCCTGGATCATGAGTTTATTTAGGTACCTCCTGAATTATACCGGTGGCAAAATTTGCTGCACTTTAACACAGCTTTACCTGAGCATATCTCCGAAAATTTCTCGTACCATATCGTTAACAGTAGTATTGTTATAGTACTTTACTGTCCCAATGTATGAAAGTTCTGACCTGATTTCATTTCCACTCATGTTCCCAAAAAGATGCATAATGTTGTTTCCGTTTCTCAAGGGCGTATTACGACTACATTGTACGTAAATCCAAGTTTTGTTACAGAAAAGAGAGTGAAGGGTACTCCTCCCCCATTGCGTGCGCGTATTATTTATTATTAGGTTTTACATTGTTCTAAAACTTCTTACTGCTCCCATTTTCAGGATTCTATAGCCTTTCTCCATTCTTCTCTATTCGTCCATGCCCCGTCTTCCAATCCCCTTTTTCTCATTGTTCTAATCATTCTTTGTGTCCATGTCAATTTTGGTCTTCCCCTCTTTTCCCCCCTTGAAATCCATCCAATGGTGTTATAGCTCAGGTTTGAGCCTTGGCCTCCCGGTGACCGAACCATCTTAATTGTTTTGTTTGGATATAATATACAAGCGATCCTTGCACTAACATTTTTTTCCCTTATACCAGTAGGCCTACTCCTAATTTTGCCCTTCCTTGATAGGCTTACTCTTGCAGATCTCCGCCAGACGTCCATCTCTGTTGAATATAGTTTTGCTGCTGTCCTTGACTTCAAATACCATGTTTGTTTTAGCTTTATGATATTGTACATTATCTAATGTGTTTATTTTCTGTTTGTGTGGTATCTTTATCCCATAGAACAGGCTTGGAGAACTGGGCGACATTTGTGGCGTTACGTCACACATCGGATACGTCACTCACCCCTTCCTTCCATCCCCGCGTCATTGACTTGGTAGGGGAGGGGATTTGTATCCAGTGTCTGTCTATGTGATTGCGTACAGGCCACAGATACGTCATTCAACGGCGGTGGACTGTGGACGGGGAACCAACGCTTCTCCATGCTTTCCACCCCTCTCTCGCCAGTTCTGTACCCCTGCCATAGAATGTTACTTAATTTTGAAATATTATTGTTCTATTAAAATTTTGTTAATTCCTCCATTTATTCATCTCCTAAATATGTGTATTTATCACAATGATTTATATTTCATTTTCCGTTTTCCAAAATTAAATCCTTTGAATGTGCACCTATTGCCATGTAATAAATTTTTCTTAAGATTTATATGAGGACCTCATTTACAATATAGGCTACCTCTATGAGTTTCCTTGTCATATACTCAAAGTCCTCATGTTCTGCTGCAATTACCGCCATGTTATGATGATGATTATTATTATTATTATATTGTGGCGATCTTGAAAAAATAACACACATTTTTCCTGTAACAGTGACCTGGTTGTTCTTTTGTCGAATAATCTTCAGTTACGATATATACTATTTACACTTTTTCATCAGTGCATCCCTTTCGCCATTTCCCATTCAAGAGCATTAATAAACCCGTCTCATTCGCTTGTGTTAAGTTATATACATAATTTTGACTTGGGAGTCGTAAATTTTCCTCTTTGTAGCAATTAACTTTCACAATTTTTTTATGTCTGCAGTGAATTGAGACGGGACGTACGCACATGAAAAATTCAGAGAATTGTATGGATTTATTTCACATTGCACATGTTACTTAACTTCGTGTCGCACACGGAATCAAGGAAGGCTGTCCAATGTACAGTAGTGGCAAAAAAAAACCGGACCGACCCTTGTAGCTGATTTCAGAGCCTTGTTCACTCCAGAGCACGATAGACTGGTAACTAAGACTTTCGTGGTTCGAATCCTGCCTGGGAAGGAACTTTTTTTTGATCCTTATTCAAATTTATTCCCAATACTTTTCGATTGCTGGTGAAATTCATGTTCTGGGAATAATAAGTTAATTAAGTAGTAAAATATCGCTGCAATCGAAAAGTATTGGGAATAAATTTGAATAAGGAACAAAAAAAAGTTCCCTTCTCAGGCAGGATTCGAACCACGAAAGTCTTAGTTACCAGTTTATCGTGCTCTGGAGTGAACAAGGCTCTGAAATTAGCTACAAGGGTCGGTCCGGTTTTTTTTTTGCCACTACTGTACAGTACCTCCCAGATTACGAAAATGTTTGTGCTCTTGCTTTATCTCTAACTACATGAAAATTACAATTTATTTCTACTTCCTATAGTTGAAATTAACTGTCTCAAAGGCATTCGTCCTGCCTTCACCGTATCCTGTGATATCAACTAAAAGGATAAAAAAGGGCAGAACTATTTCCGGTTCGTTTTCCGATGGAAAAGTTGTTTCTCTCTAGAGATGTAATCAGGCTGAAGTAGCCTGGACGCGCATGCGTAATATTCACCAAGCTTCACCCCCCCCCCCCCCAAAAGTACATAGGCCTAACACTACAAAATGTTAGCAGTTGTCTATTACTAGTATACTGTACGTTTCTGTTCATGTGCTTACTTTCTTGTTCTTTTGCTTTTTTACTAGTATGGAAGGTAGTAGTGGGCGGCCGGGTAGCTCAGTTGATAGAGCAGCTGGCTCCGGACTGGAAGGTCCGGGGTTCGATCCCAGGTGGTGACAGGATTTTTTCTCGTTGCCAAACTTTCAGAACGGCCCCGAGGTTCACTCAGCCTCCTATAAAACTGAGTACCGGGTCTTTCCCGGGGGTAAAAGGCGGCCAGAGCGTGGTGCCGACCACACCACCTCATTCTAGTGCCGAGGTCATGGAAAGCATGGGGCTCTACCTCCATGCCCCCCAAATGCCTTCATGGCATGTTACGGGGATACCTTTACCTTTTTTATGGAATGTAGTAGTAAATCTAATCATCACGTGGTCTTGCAAAGTAATACGGTAACCTGACCAAGCAGGAGTGACCAATCACAATCGTGCATCTATCGTCATGAAATAGAGTTTTCATCCGTATCAGGTATCAGAAGCGACCTGTACGTGTTGGAAAGATTTTCGAGAAGAAGTCAGCTCACATTTTAACGCTCTCACTCCCACACTTTCCCTCTCAGTACGTCTTTCTGTTCGGTCCGATTTATACCATCCCTTGTCCTATTTTACCATTAGAGCCAAAAATCTAAAATAAATATTGTCTTTTCTCTGTGAATAACACGTACTAAATTTTTAACAGGGTAAATAAATGCGAGTTCACAGACTGTCGGCTTCAGCAGCTCGGTACCTGGGTCTAATGAGTGCACTCATTGTATAATGTATAATTATTCTAGTTCCACCCCAGTCTGTTTTTTATTTGTCCTGTGTTATATTAAACGGTGACCTTGAAACATACTAATAGCATAACCAGAAAGTGTCTCTACTTGTGCGTCGTCCTTGGTGGTTTCATGGTCCTCGTGTTGGTCTCTGGATCAAAGGTACTCGGCTTCAAGCCCGACTTTGGATTTTCAGGATGATACTTCAGCTGAGAGGAAAGTAAAGCTGTGAATTCCGTGTTGTAGATTTACGTCACGTAAAAAACCCTGATCTTGAAAGGTGGCTCTAGGTAAAAGTCGTTTTCCATTTCTCTCCTCCATTTAATTTCTGTAATTCGGTGCCGTTAATAAGCTTACACTACTTCGTTACTGTTTGAAGAGGTTTTCTCAAATTGTAAGTAGAATGTCAGGTAATATGGCGAATCCTCGGAATCATCACTCCAAAATACCATTTGGCTATTAGCAGTTCTACCGACATTGGATAACATTGCACTTGATTTAGTTTACATGAATATCGAATTAAAATGTCTACACGTTCGGTTTTTTCAAATAATACAGAATTGCTGTTTTCATTACAATTATTAGTATTTTCACATTGCCAGTTTACCCTTATTACATGGGAAATGTCTGCTTTTATTCAGTTGAGAAGCTTTTGTTATCTAGTCCTTCAAAAAACTTAATGTTAGAATTATAAAACAGTTGTGTTATCGGTTGTCCTGTATGGTTATGAAACTTGGACTATCACTTTGAGAGAGAAACAGAGGTTAAGGGTGTTCGAGAAAAAGATGCTTGGGAAAATACTTGGGGCTAAGAGGATGAAGCTGCAGGGGAATGGAGAAAATTACACAATGCAGAACTGCACGCATTGTATTCTTCACCTGACATACATACATTAAATCCAGACGTTTGAGATGGGCAGGGCATGTAGCACGTGTGGATGAATCCAGAAATGCGTATAACCGGGTTCTCTAAAACTCATTTATAAATAAGTAAATTTTACCCTCATTAGGTAAGAAGTTGTTAGCTGCAGAAGATACACAGAGTTTGATACTTGGACTGTTGCTATGGGACACTGGATGTGAATAATACAGTAATTGGATGAGGATGTCACGTTTCTCTTAGATTTTACTAAAGAATGGCGAGTAATGAAGTCAATAGACAATAAAGAAGGAAGTTGTTACGTTTTCAAGATGGAACAGAAGGTAATCTTTTAGCTAGTTTGCAGTTCTTAGAACTTTTAGTGATATTAAAATAGGACACATTCATTTTAACTGTTCTCTTAACGTAGGCAGCTCATCTGCTTAATTTTTCACTTTGTCTTGTTTAACATTGCTAAGATTTTGAGCATGTAGTGCATTGTCTGTGGTTGCACATATTTCGCCATAATTAAGCTATAATGGACTATAAATTATGAAAAACAAGCATAAAAATAGTAAACGCTGTTACGTGTAACAAATCACTCCACGTGTTGAGTTATGATATGTTGCTAGGCGATCGGGGTTAGAAAAAAAAACAGATGTAGGCTATTTTCGCAAGTACTACCAGTATACAGTAAATTGTCCTCTTTTGTGCTAGTAGTGTGTAGTAGTGTTTGTGGCTCAGGCGCCAGCCTTCCATCCAGATGGCCCAGTTTCGATTCCCGATGAAATTTATGGTGGACAAAGGACATGTTTTTTTACTGGTTACTCCCGTTCCCTCTATCATTCCACCAACACTCCACCTTCCTCTCATTTCACGTATCTGCAATAGTTAAAAATAGACTGGGCTAAAGTCTTGGTGATAGTACGAGTTGTGAATGCTGATATAGGAGAGCTTGAGGTTTCGGACCCTTGGGCTTATCAGGTACTCATCCGAGTATAGGACCACGCTGTCAGGGTTCAGGCAGGATGGTCCACTTATCATCATCGAATTCACGAATGCTATCCAGGCCACCTGTCAGATATGGACAGTCATCGCATACAGTATGATATAGTGCGCACAATGGGCCAAAGGAAGCCTAAGTACGAGTATCCGTCTCATTTCCGGTCTTAAAATGCCAAGAAATTCGTATGGGAAATTTTGACGTGAACACGTCTAAAAAATCAGACCGACACTTGGGACACCAGGACGAAAATGGCGATGTAACGTTTGTAGCGTGATCCATTGCGGCACTATAACTTCGTGACTAGTAGTATGACTGAAATTAATGTGGCCTTATTCGATCGGGTATACGACTACGATGCGAGCGTGACCTTTTGGCGCCGCACATGCGCGAGGCGCGAGTGGGAACTCGCTGCGACTGGCGGCCATTTTGCGCGTTGACGAAAACTTCCGGTCAGTATATCTCGCAACTTCGATATGCTAGCGCGTTGATTTTGGTGCCAAACGAAAGATCTCGTCTACGTCTGTCTGATTTAAGCCAGATGTATTCACGTAAAAACCATGACAGCCATGTCTCCATCATAGCCACACCCAGATTTTTTTGTTTTTCACATTATTTCAGTGGAGAATTGTGTGGCAACATACATTTCCTCCGATAGTTCAGCGATAAGAACGAGGGTTTATCATTCCGCGAAATCGAGTTACATCCCAGACGTTGACTGTACTGATACTTGTTGTTTAGTCAACTGTCAGAAGACAGATCTGAACCTCACAAGTGATACCAACAAGACACCACTTATGAGGCAACTAGGCCAGAATATAATGGGGTTGGGTAGCCAGTTCCTTTCCCCCTCCATTGCATACATCGCTGGTTAGCTACATATTACAGTAATCAGATTTCAGATATATATATATATATATATATATATATATATATAAACATTTATTGTTCTTTCTCTGAGGCTTATCGTCAACTGAGATATACTGCCTGATATAATCAGTGGCGTGCCGTACGTGTTCATAAAGCGAAAAAGAATACATTTATTGCAGAAATTATATTTTAATCGTGAGAACTATGAATTTTCATTTATTCATTTAGTCATACCTGAATAAATAGTTAACTTGATATTAATGGAAGCTTACATACACACTTATACCACAATCTAGTACATAGTCACGAAGCTCAATACGTAGGGAATATGCATTCAATGACAGTTGAACTTTAGTTGCTAGCCACTAGGGTCGCTACTGTCGCACAGTCTATTGTTCCTAGTACGCTCAGTTTCTAACCGCTTGGAGCATTGTATCGCAAGAAATGCCAAAAACCACCTCAAGCTTCGTGACTGTATGTACTAGACTGTGCGTGTATTACAATAGGGAATTGTGTGCAGAATTGAAAACTACAGCTTTAACCATTTGTGAGGTAAAGGGACATAAATATCTAAAAGTGCTTAAGTAAAGAAATGTAATTAAAATGTTCTTGTTTGGCATTTAAATTGATGTGCGGCTTATTAAAAAGACCATTTTAAGGCCAACAATTTTCGTAAGAATATGAAGTTGCATATATTTTTAATCTACACAAATTGCTGAATTTTTAAAGTCAAGAACCGAAAATATGAGTTTAGTTATCTACCTTAACGAGCTCCCTTCGGTTGACAGTAGTCCTTACAAAAAGTGTAACATAATCGTATTACAATTTTCTCATTCCATTTTTACTTTATAGGCTACGTCTTGTATGTAAATGCATTTGTACAACTTGTTAGACTAGGGAATACACGAAATGATAAATGCTTTATACGAGTTGTTAATCTGATATTTTATGTTTCTAAAGTACATACCTCCTCTGTATGCTGTGTTTCGCCACCATACGTTTTACACTTACCGAGGATTGGAAGTTGATTTTCTTACTCACAAGTGTCAAGTTCTTGTCGTTAGATTTGATGTTTGTGGGACTTTTAAAGGCGATAAAAATCCTTACTATGACGTCATCTTATATGACGCTACATCAGACATCCCCTGAGAAAACTAGATGGGGCAATAAGAGAACCAATACTGGATTCGAATTTCCAGGAAACGACCTGTGCAATCCAAAGAATGAATACAGGCTGTTCATATACAGGGCTCATATGTAGGCCTAAGTACATTTTTGCACGTCTCTTTCACCAACAAATTACCATGAAGGTAGCCACAAGCAGGCTGTTGTTCTGTTGCAACATCGCAATTTCGAATCTTGCGTAGGCAATGTTTGTTCATCATTGTCTTTGTGATGTTTGTTGTTTTTCACATGATGCCAGTACATTGTTTACATTTTTTTCCAATTGAAAGCTTATATTAAATCGAAATTGAAAGTATCTGAACAACAAGAAGAAACGCGAAATAATGAAAACATGCCCAATTGAATAAGGGTGTAACCAACAAGTCTTTAATACACGTTTCATGAAAAAGTAAAATAATTTATGCTCGACCATGCCGAAATGTAGTACAGTAATTATACACCTGGTAGCAGCCCTTTAATGGACCTCATTAAAGTACATCTATTCATTAAAGTTCAGGTGTTCCACCAATCAGAAAATACTATTGTAGCAATATGAAAGCGCAAGTATCGATTATTCTCGGATATGCAATCGAAAGACAACAATAAATCACCTATATTTGAAATAAAGTCAGTTCTATATAATAATAGCGTTAATTGTAAATAATATTCAAATAAATTCAATTTGTCATCTCGTTTTTCAATGTCAAGGTCAATGTCGACATCTGTTTCTCGGAAAAAATCAATACTTTCGCGTCTCCGCACATCTCACAATTTACGAGGTATTGCACAAGGTCAGTTCCGCTCCTCAGTCAGATAAGAATAACATGAATACTTATGAATAATTTCAAGTTAGAAATATGGTCGAACATAAAAAGTCGTATGAAACTTGACTATAATGGTAATTAAGACTCGCTTGCGCTCGTTTCATAAACATACTCGCGTCTTAATTACTACCATTATAGGCTCGTTGCATAATGTACTATTCAAGGCCATATTTCGTTGGTCCTATATTTACTACAGAAGCATTCGACTATTCAAGAATAAAAGTTTATTTAGCTATTGGATGCAATAATTTATTGTTATATATTAATGCTTCAAAATTACTTTTTCCATCTAAGATAGCCTTCGTATTTCATTAATTTTATGTTGCATCCGTTTCTCGGGGATGTCTTCAATTTTATAGTTTTAAGAACAAGCTCAGACATACTTGTTGGATTATAAACACAGGTCAGCCATTTTTCCAATTAGAAATGACTTCTTGAAACGGAGATACCTGATTTCATTACTACAAATCAGAGTTGCATCTCGTTAACCAAGAACAGTTTGTAGCCAAACTGGTAATTATGTAGACTGTTTTGTTTGGGAACCTCAGGTCGAATTGTGTACTTCCACGTTTTTATTTACTAATTTTTTTATTAAATATTTTTCTCCTTTATCATTACAGTGATACTTTTTTATTAAATTCATATGTTTTTAAATATGTCCGGCTTATAAGAACCTACACACAGTACACGCGAAAAATTTTTATCCTTCGTAGCACACAAGTTTCGCTCCCGAAACGGAGTGCTGTTCGAGCAATCATATTATGTAATTTTATTGTTGTTTTTGTCATCGCTTGTAGTTTATAGTATTATGTGAGGAAAATACTCATCAATGGCTTATTAGTCTATGGAATAGGCCTACCCCACCGCGGGGGCTGGGAAATAGTCTGATCGTTTTTATATAATGACTGGGTAGTTTTAAGTTATGTCTCGTGACCAGAATATTGTACGAAATGGAACTATAAAAATTGGAGACTTATAATTCGAAGAGGTGGAAATATTCAAATATCTTGGAGCAACAGTAACAAATATAAATGACACTCGGGAGGAAATTAAACGCAGAATAAATATGAGAAATGCCTGCTATTATTCGGTTGAGAAGCTTTTCTCATCTAGTCTGCTGTCAAAAAATCTTAAAGTTAGAATTTATAAAACAATTATACTACCGGTTGTTCTGTATGGTTGTGAAACTTGGAATCTCACTTTGAGAGAGGAACAGAGATTAAGGGTGTTTGAGAATAAGGTTCTTAGGAAAATATTTGGTGCTAAAAGGGATGAAGTTACAGGAGAATGGAGAAAGTTACACAACGCAGAATTACACGCATTGTATTCTACACCTGACATAATTAGGAACATTAAAGCCAGACGTTTGAGATGTGCAGGACATGTAGCACGTATGGGCGAATCCAGAAATGCAAATGGAGTGTTAGTTGGGAGGCCGGGGGGAAAAAAGACCTTTGGGGAGGCCGAGACGTAGATGGGAGGATAATATTAAAATGGATTTGAGGGAGGTGGGATATGATGATAGAGAGTGGATTAATCTTGCTCAGGATAGGGACCGATGGCGGGCTTATGTGAGGGCGGCAATAAACCTCCGGCTTTCTTAAAAGCCTTAAGTATGTGAGTTTTAAGTTTGTGGATCTTGTTACATTGATACTATACCCATGAAAGAGCCGTTTTGTGGAATTGATACCCGCCCTAATCCTTTTCATACGCTGCTGTTTTGCTTATAAGCCATATGATTCATTTGCTGAGAATCTGCACCAGAGGAGGTTGGTGACAAAGCGGTTTTTATGGTACGTATAAAAAGGAAACTAAAGCAAGAAAGTTTGGAATGAAATTTCATCGTCGTGTTATCGAATTACGTACAGACGGGAGACTTTGAGAAATCGTTAAGTTATTCTGGATATAATATTGTATTATTAAGAATTTGTTCCCCCACTTGTTTTGTATATTGTCTGTATAAAAATGTTCCCATTGAGAAAAAAAAATTAATTAAATTTCTTCGTGATGTTAGCATTATATTGAAGAGAGAGACCAAGGAAATATTTCCGGTCTCCAAATCATAAAAAAAAAAAAAAAAACATTCTCAGAGGGAGTTTCTTCGTCATATAAACAATATACCGAACAGAAAAAATGAAATGAATGTTTAGGATTATTTTTCTTATGGAAACGTTCTCATTGACAAAAGATTAGCAGGAAAATTGGAAGCTTGTGTTACCAATAATGCAATTATTAGTATTTCTGCCGAAGTGATTTGAGGCAGCTCCGTAACGTGTATTCTTGAACTCCCACCCACTAATCGAATTCCTCAGCCACTGAAAAAAGAAGTCTTCACTCGCCTTTTGGCGCCATACTCTTAAATGGAGATGGCGTTGTACAGTACATAGATCCTTCCTTCCGCGCTTATCAGTAATGAACGAAAAATCTCTACCTGCTTTCCCCCCTGCTATATATCAGCCTTCGAGATGAGGGTAGAGGGAATGTTTTTAGTTGCAACGTTGCGCTCTGGCCCTGTACCTTCCACGTGCTTTACTAGAGACGTCAGAAGTCTACCTCACGATCGACATTTTTTTTTTATCTAAGTCTTCCGAAATATAAAATGTATTAGGGTTCGAGCTGATTTGGATACTCTGTAGCAAGGAAGAAGAACTTGGATTTCCTCAGTCAATGAGCATCTGTCTACTATTGTAATGGTGATAGTCTGTTTTGCTTTTTTAGTTTTATATGCTTTGCACCTTGAAGTTATGTTCACGTGTGTATGAAATGTTAAAAATGGAAGTTCGTAAACGTATGGAATTAACATAAATACTCGTAAGAGACAGTGTACAAAGTGCACCAGTACGTCCGAACTCAATCTCGTAGAGCCAAGTGTTGCCACACGTGATCGTCTGCTACCAACGTTGCAAGATGTCGGGAGAGCCCAGCTTGTACTTGTGTAACTGGCCTTCGCACTTGTACAAGACACTGTGTGAAAAGATAGGATTTATCTTCATGACAGCGAATCTCAAATTTTTCTGTAATTTTGGAAACTCTGTCGGCGAAATAAATCCAGACCTGGACTACGACAAAAATGGGTTGTGTTCTATGTTCAGTAGATTCATTTCATAGTTTTCTGCCCAAGAATAGGTGTTTCACTGCAAACCCAGCATTCTCCAATCTTCCCTGTTTTCTGCCTTCCTCTTAGAAATAGTCTCCGCATACGATCCATGTATCTTAATGTTGTTTATCAGTCTGATTTCTTTTGCCCCAAACCTTTCTCCCGTTCACCATTCCTTCCTGTGCACCCTTCAGTTTGACAGTTTCGTCTCAGCTAGTGACCCAGTCAATTTTTTTTCCTCTTCCTGATCAGTTTCAGCATCATTCTTTCTTCACCCACTCTTTCCAGCACAGCTTCATGTCTTATTCTGTCTGTTCACTTCACAAATTCCATTCTTCTCCATATCCACATTTCAAATGCTTATAGTCCCTTCTCTTCACTTCGTCGTAATGTCGATGTTTCTGTCCCATACTATAATGCCACACTCCACACAAAGCATTTCACTGGTCTCTTTCTTAGTTCTTATTTCAGAGATCCGCAGATGATGCTCTTTTTTTTCTACTAAAAGCTTCCTTTGCCATTGCTATCCTCCTTTTGACTTCCTGGCAGCAGCTTATAGTACACCCCTAAGTAGAGTAAAGGTTGGTAAATTGTGATACGAATAATATTGTGATAGTTCTTTTTGAGAATTTATTACAATTCTACTCAACGAGAGAAGGACCGCTTTTGTGCAGAAACTTGTCTACGAACATTCCCTTAATACGTTGACGCAAAAAACCGATCTTCCTCTCCCTCAATAAAACTGTAATAAATTCTCAAAAAGAACTATCACAATATTGCCAACCTTTACCCTATTTAAAGCTATCTGCTTGCTCTACTGCCTCATTTAGAATTCGCAAGTTTATTTTCTCTATTTTTCTTCCTGTGACCATGGTCTTCGTCTTATTTTCAATTTATCTTCATCCCATACTGCTGACAGCTGTCATTTAGCTCCCGTATTATATCCTTTAGTATCATCTCTTCTGCTAACAACGGCATATCATCAGCAAACCTTATACACTTTATCCTTCTTCTTCTTCTTCTTCTTCTTCTTCTTCTTACTATCACTCCTCCCAAGTTCCGAAAACAGTTCTTTACTAAATCCTCCAAGTAGATGTTGAACAGGATAGAGGATAAAGGACATCCTTGACGTACAAAATCATCATTAGGTATTTATTTTAGGCGCGTTCGCACATATTGATGTGAAAAGCATCCATCAACGGCTGTCTGCCATCCTATTCGTCCGTCTTTCAAGGATTTCAGGATCCATTGACGGATTGTGAGATGGCTTTGTTTTTTTGTTTTTTTTTTTTTTTTTTTTAATCTGAAGTATTGCATTTTAATAGGGTTTTTCATGCCTGTTTGTTTTCAAATTAGTTTATACGCAATTTTTTACGTGGTTTTAATTGTTTTACCTTAATGAGATTCATGTCATTCGAATTTTCGACTTTTGTATTGTAGTATGTAGGCCTACTCTGTATTATGTTTATGTATGTGTGAAATGCTGAGAGGACGGGTATAGAAGTTGGATCTTTATGTTTTCTAAAAAAAAGTTTAAATGATATAATTATATGCATTCTTCTATATGTGTAATGCAGTATAATTAATAGAACATAATAGGCTACTATAAATAAAAACAGAATAATAATTTGCATAATATATACGTCACTGTGTACGTTAACAGAAAACCACAATTCTAAGTCACACAGGGATTGTGTGCACTCGATGTGGGTCTCTGGCGTTTCGTCAGCCCACGCGAGTTGTGTGGATATAAAGGGAAAAGTTGAGACGGTGTAGGGTAGAGTTCCCGGGTAGCTCAGTTGGCAGAGCGCTGGTACGTTCAACCAGAGGTCCCGGGATCGATACCCGGCCCCGGAACAATTTTTCCCTTGAAATTATTCAAATCTGCTTTACAGGGAGCATTACCTGAAAGACTAGATTTGCAGAATAAAAATAATTTACACCGTAAAATGGCTCTCGGCCATGATTATTAAATCAGAAATTCACAAATTAAAATAAAGACGAAGTTCTGTATGAGCTACTGGAATTAAGCGTTTGTATTAGTTTGCTGTATATAAATGAAACTGAACAAAACTCGTCACATTCATGGCTCAGAAATTTTAAACTATATCATTGACCATATTATAGCAATTATCAGTGGCGTAGCATGAAATTTTGAGCAAGGGAAGCTAACTCAAGTTGTCTTTCATGCAATATGAGAAAACGTATTACAAAAATATAGTCTTAAAATAAATAGTAGTCATTGTCAAGTCAGCAGTCAAAGATTGGTTGGAACCTCGTAACACCAATAAGGCATGACCTCAAATGGTACATAGTAAAATATGATTTCACGGTTTACACATATCTATAACAAATAGACACGTATACGTATAACATTCGCTCGCTCCCTGTCATATTTAGATAAATCACAATATTAACGGTCAATAGATACAGTATTAGTATCATTACGTAAGTATGCGTCTGTGTTTTGGTTGTGTCTTTCATTGACAGCAAGGGAGTCGGTCATTTGTTTTTTAGATCACACTTTTGTTCGTAAGTCAGTCTTGATAATAGAACTGTCCTAAAAAATTCAAGTAAATTGGTGTCAGGAACTGTTATTTCACTCATTATTATTATGTCAGCCACAG
This sequence comes from Periplaneta americana, assembly GCF_040183065.1. NCBI lineage: Eukaryota > Metazoa > Arthropoda > Insecta > Blattodea > Blattidae > Periplaneta > Periplaneta americana. The sequence continues at coordinate 85,088,664 of NC_091133.1, forward strand.
TGCACACTAACACTTCAACTGAACACAACTGACGAAAAGGGATAACTCGGAAACTACTTATTTTCAATGTCAAAGCTAGCTTCTTGCGAACCTTGCGACCAGTGCAGTTTAGTTAGAAAGGGATGGAAAATCTGCGGTGTGGGTTACACAGAAGAATGAGTAAGAAACAAGAAGAGTACTCCTCTTGGTAAGAAACCAGTCTGCTTGGAAGCTGGTGTGTGCAGGCTTCTTGTTTACTGCTGCATCACAAATCATCCTGAGCTGCTGCATCACAATATTTAACGCGTAAATATAAATTCTGTTAAAATTAATAAATAATTTCGTCCATAAACTGCAGGTTTATTATGAAATTACTATTAACTGGGGAAGCTGAGCTTTTTAGCTTACATTGACGCTACGCCACTGGTAATTATTTATAGTTGGGGTTTATTTTTCGCCTCTTCATCACACCCGGCAACCGCAAACCTTGCAACTTCCTTGTCTTTACTGTGAATAACCTTTGTGAATCTCGCATTGCTACCAAACAATGCTTATGTCTACACATGTGGCAATAAATAGGCGACCAAGCAAAACAGAAGTATTTTATCCGACACGTGCTAGGGGTACAGGCGCTGCCACAAGAACTGACCACTCCTCTCCTCCGCGTCTCCGTTTCATGTACCGATATAATTGCGCAGTAAAAACTCTTGAACCTTTTAAGTTTTGAATTCCGGTAATGGTGCTATGTTGGCCGAGGAATACCTGGATTGATAACTGTCTACTAAATATGCATTTAATTATTATTACTAAAATTGCAAATGCTGAGTATAAAAAATTACATTTATTCCTTTTAAGTTGAGGAATAGCATTGCGGTTAAGGCGTAACGCTGCAAGCCGGAAGGTCGCAAGTTCGATTCCCGAAGGGGCTATGGATTTTCTCCATTGATCCGATCCTTCCAGTCGCACTATGACCCTGGAATTCACTCAGCCTCTAACAGAAGTGAGTACCAGGGTTATTTCCTTGTTGGTAAAAACCGTTAACACGTAGGGCTTACGCCTTACTGGAATTAATGCCGAATGTACAGGTGGAAGCCTTAAGGGGTTAGGTATAGCTTACAGCAGTAAAATTTTTGGAAATATTCATCATTTTTTTCCTCCATTACTGTATCTTGTACAATAATAAAAATTGGTATGTGTAAAACACTACCATTCTGCTATATAAAAAAATATAGTTTTGCGATTTAAAAAAAATACATTTTTTTCCAAAATTCAAATTTCACTGTGCAGTGATGAAGCGTTTCCCTCATAACTCATAAACTTGTCAACTTTATCATGTTCTCTCTCTTTTATTTTATTGCTGAAACTCATGTTTACAATATCATGCTTTTTCAACTATATTCCTTAATAAACAGTATTTTTTTTTATTTTGTGTTAGATATTTGACCATTTTTTAAAATGAATTTATTTTTTATCAGACAATCTATCAAAGGTAGAGAAGTGATTTTGCATCATATTGTAGATATGACATGCATAAATACACACAAAAAATTTCATCACAGAATGTTGGATATTTTTTGAGTTATGAGGGAAACGCTTCATTACTGCACAGTGAACTTTGAATTTTGAAAAAAATACAAATAATTTTTTTAATCGTAAAAACATGTTTATCATATAGCAGAAGGACAGTGTTTTACACATACTAATTTTGATTATTGTACAAGATACAGTAATGGAGGAAAAAAAGTTTAATAATTCCAAAATGTTACTCCTTTAAGCTGTACCTAACCCCTTAACTTCCCGCTATCCCATGGACCTCCATTACCTATAATGGGGATGACTTGGAAGTTGAAGTAAAATTGTTGCCTTATCTAAAATCAGTAATGAATTTAAATTTTTTTTTATCAATACTGGATTGAGATTTTGAATTGAGAAACTGCGTCTAATGTCCGAAGATAGTTTTACATCTCAAAAAACTTCATTTCATATCATACAGTTTTATTGGGTTATGTAAATGCGTTAATCGAACCACAAGAAGATATAATTAAGGATTTGTCTTTCCGGAAGTCTCGAATTTCTGACATCTGTTCATACATTATCATGTTAGTTATTTTTATGCTTTGGAGGACATTAACCAATGTAAAACAATAGCGAGTCCTCGACTCGACCTTACACATGGTGCTCGAATGTTGTTTTCGTAATATGTACGGTGATTCACTTCTTCCATCTCCCCTCCAGCTGACGAATGATTTGTGTTACTATAAATGTAAAAGGCTCAAGATCGGTTAGAATAAAGAAACATACCATACTTGTTAATGTGCCATATAGAGGTTATTTGAAAGTATTAGTTACGCGTTTGTAAGAAATGAGAAAATATTGAATTACTTGCTACATAAAATTGTGTTTAGTGGACTTAAAAATTGGTAGTTTGCATGGACTATTTCGCTTATATACCAGTTCACGAATGGAGTATAAGAACCAGTTGAATTTCAGGCATCTTTTTTAAGTTATTTAACAACTTTGTAGACTATCAACTGCTAAGTCATTTAGCGTCGATGGAATTGGTGATGGCAAGATGAGACCGAGGATTCACCGTGTGATTACCTGACATTCGCTTTACATTTGGGGGAAAAGCTCGGAAAATACCCAACCAGGTTATCAATCCAAGCGGGAATAGAACTCGACGCCCGAGCGCAGCTCCGGATTAGCATGTAAACATGCTAACGCCTGAGCTATGCAGGTAGTCTTCATTAGAACCATCTACCTCTGCAATGGTGTCGATTTTATGTTGTCTTTTTTTGTTTTGTCCCTGACGATTCGCAATTGTTAAAATAGTTGACACTAGATGACTGTTACCGTATTTCTAAATAAATATGTTCATTCTTTCTTTACGAATTGGAATGAAATATGATTAGGTGTAAATAAATTACATGCCCTATTATCTTAATTTAATTCATTAACTATTCTATTCACGAAATAATCTTAAGTAAATATTTTCTTTCTTATTCAGAATTACCTCCCCTTATTTTATCCCATGGATATGGTATGAATGGTAGGTAAAATAGTACGTGGGCTTATTTAAGAAAATTAAATATTTTCGTTATATTTTGGAGAAAGAGGAAAATGATATTGTAACTTTTATTTCAACTCAACAATAGGATTTTATTCTTCCAACAATAATTCCTTTCTACAATTCACCTTAAACGCTCTCGTCAACAATAGGAATTTTTACTCAACACAGTATTCGTTATAGCACTCCACTGACGGCAATGACAATTTACTTGGACTATTACGAACAACAATGAACTGTTAATCTTAACTAATATTTACAAAGCACTATTTACAAATCAGAACTGTTAGTTCTCAGTTCACAGTTCTTCTAGCTCAGTCACTCGAGTTCACAGTATCTCGAACCACAGATCTTCAGAGACAGTTCACTGTACTCGAACTCAGGTCCCTCCAACTGCGGTCCACTGCACTCGAACTCAGGCCTTCGGATGCTGACACAGTTACGGACGCACACTCGAGTCGAACTCCGGTACACAAGACTGGCTTGCTTGCTCTGGCTTACTCACTGACTGGCTGAATAAACTGATACTGAAAACTGCTCAAGTTCGCTGGCGTGCGTAATTTATACTCGCACCACAGTTTCTGGAAAGTACGACTTCTCGAATTATCTGGCTATCTGCACTTCCGACGGACTTCTCTAGAAGAGTCGGGAGGGTCCGTCCCCACCTTCACTCCGCACGCAGCAGTTGCGCGCGCACTCTCCCCTCGATTGCGTTGGCCCTTTCCCCTCTCTTCTCTCCGCCGCGCGCCGTCCCTCAGTGCTCCGCGCGATCTGCTCTCTTGCGGGACGCTGGTCGTGAGTTCGAATCTCACGTCGCTGTCACAATATAATACCTACAAACGACGAAAACAAAGTCTAATTGACTAAGAGAATAGAATATAACGTGATCAGATTGGTACCAAATTGAGTTTGGGAAAAAATTGTTTAAATTAATATAAATGTAATAGATAACATTTTTTTAAGGGAGAGGAGTAATGAGATGGCGAGGCAAGAAATGTTCAATAATTTAAACAGACAAAGGTCATTAAGTGATTACAAAGAAATGAGAATCATATGGGGACAGGAATAATAAGGCTTACGTAAGAGTTAAAACCAGGAAAGAACGGGTGGGTCTAGCGTAGTGGAGATAGGATTTTGGAGGTTAAAGAACAGAAGAGGAGACATGAGAAAGATACAGTATATGCCCGCCCTGCAGTCAAAAAGAAGACGCGATAGATACATTATAATATATCATATTCGGAGAATGAGAAGAAAAGGAAATTGAAGAGCCAATACTAAAACTTGCTTAAGAATAGCGTATAGAAAATTAGGCTTGTGAAAATTGAAGAAACTAGAAAAATTGTATACCGGTATATAATAATGAAAAAAAAAAATGGGAAGAGTGGCTGATATTCGTGTACAGTACGATTTAGTCCTGCAATGTGCGCCTTGGTCAGGCGAGTTCATTAAATTACGCCAAGGGATGTTCAGGTTAGTCTGTTGCCTGCAGTCAGAGCGATCGGATGTCACGCATGCGTTAGAGCATCGTGTTTCCAGTACAGTTAAGCTGTACTGCATTCCTTTACCGACCGCTCGCCGGACCGACCGGAACTCTCTCCACTACTCCTATTATTTCCCCTCTTTCGCGTCGCTTAGTTGTCAGGACTAAATAATCGGTCTATACATCTATTATGAGGCAGTACATCTCACTTGACGATATGTGTCAGAGGAAAAAGAATTGTTTGTATGCATCTGAAGTCTGATTAGTGTAACATGTTGCTAATCGACGATGTATGCAATGGAGGTGGAGAGGAACTGGTCACCTACCCCCATTATCTCCTGGCCTAGTTGCCTCATAAATGGTGCCTTGTTGGTGTCACTTGTGAGGTTCAAACCTGTCTTCGGACAGTTAGACTAAACAACAACAAACATATGTATATTAGTAAAGACTAGTTAATAAAGAAAAAGGAGTAGTTCTTAAGAAATAACTTAACATAAATAAGGCATAGTATATAGTAGCCTATACAATAGATAGTAAACATAAACAACAACAACTACTACTACTACTACTACTACCACCACCACCACCACCACCACCACCACCACCACCACCACTACCACTACCACTACTGCTGCTGCTTCACAAATTCGATTTGGAACCACTGGTGATCACATGCCTGATGCATTTAGGCGCCCTAGTTGTTCGACTAACGGTGTCCGTCTATTAAAATAATTGAATAATTTCAAGGGAAAAATTGTTCCGGTGCCGTGTATATATCTCGGGACCCTTCGCTTAGCACACGAATGCTCTCCCGATTGAGCTACCCCAGGAACTATTCACAATTGTGACGGTGACGGTGATGTGTGGTGACGGTGTCGTTTATAGTTCCTGAGGTAGCTCAGTCGAGAGAGCATTCGTGCGCTAAGCGATGGGATCGATACCCGGCCCGGAACAATTTTTCCTTGAAATTATTCAAACCTGCTTTACAGGGAGCTACTACCTGAAAGCCAGATTTGCATATTAAAATAATTGTTTAATTCGGGTTTCATCTTTGAAGGCCTTTATGCTTGTTTACGGTGGTGAATCCGTTAACACTTGTGCATGGTTTGCTGTGATATTTTACACACGTTTCTGTATCTGAGCTAAGCTGGATTAGTATTCTATTTATACTTTCGCCGGGTGTGCCAGAAAGCTGGAATACTAATGTAGTCGAAGGTAACGATCAGCTGTAGAAAACGAACAATTAACGTCGTGAAGATTTTTTAGTTTGTATTGTAACGACCTTCTGCCGGATTGTTTGATGGTTCTCCTTCCATGCGTCGTACATAACCCTGAAACATACAGCTCCCTACTTTCACGTCATAAGATGCTTGATGACCTTGTTGCTGGACCGTTTCTTTTCATAAGAAAAATTCTCCATGGCAACCATTTTTGTGCTCATTGAAGGGGTATTTAGTAGACTATTGAATTAGGTATCCGATCGATATTCAAAAGCGGTATTGATAAGTATCAAAGGCGACTGTAAAAATAGGTTCTAGTGACGAAGGTTAAACAAGTTAGCCTAAATGCATGTTCATAATTATCTTTTTCCGCCGTGTCTCGAGGTATGAAAAAAGCGACGCTGAGCAGTTTTAATACACATTAAATACTAAAATTAGAGTGCGTAAAATAAATACTCGGTGAAACAGGGTCTTTTGGTCACTTTGCTATAATGAGAAGAACAAAAGCGTTGCTTTTATCTCAAGGCCTGGAGACACATTCCGTTAATTACAAAATAATTGTGTACATCGATCTGTGACGTGGAGTGTTAAGGGGCTGCGTTGCGTGTCGTCAGCAAAATATTGCTCCGGCAGTCTTTCCACCTGTGTGAACAAAGAATATGTTGGAAGAATTTTCCTGGCTGCTTTTGTTTCCACTGCTCTTATTGTAGCCTGTAATTCGCTACTCTGTATGAAACGATGTAGATTTGCAATAATTTTGCCTATGTAGTATGTCCATGAATCCATTAGTCGACAACAGATGCAATAGTTACGTATAGCTGGCGCCAGCATTTTTGGCATGTGTCCTTGAATACAGTGCCCAGTCAGTGAGCATATGTTGCCATTGCAGCTGAGAGTGTTGCCACCTCCTAAACACAAAAGTCACGTCAGCAATCTGCCTATCACAGTTGTCAGCTTTATCGCCCATAGGCTACGACAAAGCTAGATACTCGCGCTTACGTTCCCATTCCTATTTCACACGCCAAAAACGCTGCTTAAAATGTTAGTGAGAGACGCTCTACTGTATTAAATAGAAGCTTTGAGGTTTCTTGTTACCAAGTTCAGAGCAAAGACAACGTCCATCGAATTCTAAAAGCGCATCAGAATGTAGAACTGAGGCATAAAATTATTTCTTTCTCTTCTTCTTTGTTCCTTTCCTACGTCTTTCTCCTCGCTAGGTAAGGGTGGTAACTTGGAAATTAACCGTCACGTTAAAATGTAACCCTTTCTCTTTATTCTCCTTGCATTCTTCCTGTTTTCCTTGTATCGCCCTTATTCTTTTTGTCTTCAAGTTCTCTTTGTATTTTCCATGTTCTACATGTTATCCTTTACGTTCAGAACCTGGATCTTACCAAGGTGCAGGTGCAGTCATATTTACAGTGTCGTAGAAAGTTTGTAAGCTCCTGCCTTAAGGTCCATTCACAGTGAAAATTAAACATAACGTAAGCCGTAACTTAATGTAAACGATACGGTAAAATCACATCATTCATGATGGGGACTTAAACATAACCGCAAAGATACTTGGTAACCATGGAAACATAACAACGACGCCATTTCCTCATATTCTGTCGTACGGTATACTTCAGCGCTCCACGATTTTGTACTGTTTGCAAATCACGTAAGCATAAACATGAACGTTTGGAGTTCGCAAACTTTCATGCTAACGTCTAACGGCAATGTTAATGTCAGTGTTCATGTGAATAATTGTAAATGATTCCATTTTTGATAACCTGGCCGCAAACTTCTTTGTTTATGTTACGGTTATGTTTAATTTTCATTGTGAATGGGCCTTTACGGAAACCTATGCTCTTAGATCTCAACCGTCTTGAAACAGCAATTTTCACATAACTTTAGGTTCTGGCTTGATATGTACATCTAGGCAGTACATCTGCCTTGGGGATACGTATCAGAGGAAGGACAATTGAGTCCACTGCACAGCGGTCGGATTGTCAGGGAGGCAAGGGAAGCCGTGCCTGCCCTAATATTTTACCAGAATGCAATATGACAGTATTAATTTCAACTGAATTAAGAGCATAGACATGCTATAGCAAATGACGGACATTTTCTCTTTTATATAAAACGATGAAAATGTAAGTTACGTCGTCAAGCCGACCACATTCAGTTGGTGATGCCTGCTCGCTATAGATAGTACAAATAATCCATACAGGAAAAAAAAACAAATAGCACTGTAACCTGTGCAATCGACATCGAGCAATGTCTGCGAGACCGGGACAGCGGAGACAACTATATGAGTCTCCTCCAGCGCTGAAAGTTATCCAGAAATTCTGCTTCAATTGCTTGAGGGGAAAACCCCGGAAAAAACCCGAACCAGGTAACATGTCTCAATCTGAATTTGAACCCGGACCCGCTTGTTTCACGGTCAGACGTGCTAACCGTTACTCCATAGCAGTGGATATGCTTTGTGTTACTATGCTGTGCGATATACTTCTGTTGTGTGCTTGTCAGTGTTCCTTTTAACATTTTACGACTTACGGTCTTACTAATAAAAACTCTTATACAGCCGTTTAACTGTCTTATACTTAAACAATGAATAGCTCGTTTATAAGTCATATTATGTAAATTCCTTACTAGTAATCACGACATACATCGTGTATAACAGTACAACTGTTACACAGCTACGTCATAGTTTCGTCATTACTTCATTACAAAAGGTAATAGAATAACTAAGGTTCTCTATTGCATCCGATAGTGCTCGCTATTGTGCCGCGCTAAGAAACGATAGTACAACTGAGCCTGATCGATTACAACGCTATATTTTGATCAAGGAGTAAGCTACAGCAATATTATTGTAATTGTTCTGTGCTCTTTGGTTTGTTCTTCTGTGGTTACAAGACAACTATCATCATAAAATGACAATCGATACGAACAGCTGTTAGAGGGGCGGCCATTTTTTTCTCTATATACAACGCTTAAACAAGAGATTTGTGTATATAACTACTGCAGAGCAATTCCTATGTATAGTTACAGTCTGTTTAGACATCAATCGCTTATGTATGGTTTATTAGTAAAGTTTTCTGCTCCACCTCTATATAAGTCTGGTATAAAAACTATACAAGGTTTATTAGTATGACCGTTAGAGTTTATATCGACGTTATGGAGTACAACAGGTTATAACTCAGATTAAATACCTCCATTCTGAACGTTCTGTGACTTAACTAACAACAGATAACAGGTGGTAGTTTTCACAAAGCAGTCACCTTGCGACGGCTTAACGGTTACGAGTTAGAAAGGTATGAACATATCGATTGTTAAGACAAGAGGTAATGGATTTCAAGCGTCTGAAAGGATTTTAAATCAACAAAATGAAACAACAGAAATAATTAAATATGAACCAGAAATAGGCCTACATGAAAAATGTAAGTATATGTGAAAAGTAAGATATTTCTACAAAAGAATACAGAAGGAACGCAAAGTAAGATATCTTCAATTTGTTGTGTATTCGGTGAGTACAATGCAGGAGTTTAAATCCCTGCCAGTCTCTTTTTCATCGACTGTGGATAGCAGGCTTTTCTTGTTTAAGCCGTATTTGCTCGCGTTATTTGCGCATTTTTTAATCTATTTTGGCTGTTTGAAAAATTAGGGTGCGTAAAATATGTGAATTTTTAAAATTAGACTTCTTGATCTGGGTTTTATTCAAATATATAGTAATTAAGAATACATTACTTTTGTCACCTAAGACTACTGGTAATCTTGAACTATACTCGTAAATAATAATTAAATGGGTATATGACAATCATAATGAATGCAAAGTACATAGCAGACGTAGCATTCTCAATAGGTAGTCTTTAATTGAGTACATTGTAAGAGTTTATAGGCGTATAGATTGTTGATCGATGGATTCTTCGGTGATAACTGCACGATACCTGTTAAGCAGTAAAACTTGTCACAGTCACTGCCCTTAGGGGTAATTTACAAGGACAAGCATCAGTGTTGAAGTAACGTTATGTAGGGTTTCTTTGTCAAGCAGGTAGTTGAGTTGGGTACAGGTCAATGAACAATGCCGTGGAATGTAAGTATTGGCAATGGAATTTAGAGAAGGAAAATTCATATTACACAGAAAAAAAAATTGTACGTAAAATGTGTGCGGAAAATACACGGAGCAAAATTAAAGTTCATAATAATCCTTTAAAAATTTGGGTGCGTGAAATACGCCGTGACGCAAAGTACGCGAACAAATACGGTAACATAAGGCAATCTCATTATGTACCATTTTTGCAACAGAACGCTCAATGTTACCCAATCATAATTTTATTTACATATGTAAATCCGCCTCTATGCGTGGGCCAAGCGCCATTAACTAAAACCGTAGAAAACTAGGGTTAAAATGAAGTTATTACCATAATTGAATGGAAACATATAATAATAATAATAATAATAATAATAATAATAATAATAATAATAATAATAATGGTTATTTTATTTGACCTGACAGAGTAATATAAATTATATGCATTAAAACTAAATGATATGTCAATCTTCAACTATGTTATTCACTTAACTTTAACCCTTGCTTTCTCCGTTTTTAATAAATGGCGCTTGGCCCACTATGGCTCTGAATCCTTCAATATATGTTTACAGTATTTAGATTACGATAATGAAAAATGGCAGTACTGACGTGAGAAAAAAACTCCATAGGAAAACTTTCGAATTGTTTTAACCCTTTGCAGCATAGTGGTTGTTCAGAAGAACCACAGTTTTATTTCTTTATCTACAATTATAGCGCAGATGTTCCACCATGCAACCACCCCTTGAGGATACATAGAAGTGTACACATCTGTTTTTAAAGTTGTCTGCCGAGTTAAAATTTAAAAAAAAAAAAAAAAAAAAAAAAAAATTGATCGAAGCTTTGTTATGATCCATGATATGAAAAACATAAAAAATTACATTTGTGCTGCAAAAGGTTAATCTTAAACATTTTAGTGGAAGTGCAAGAATGATTGTATGTATGTATGTATGTATGTATGTATGTATGTATAAAGCGGTTGATTGAATTAAACGTTACGCCAGCGTTTCTCAAACTATGGACCATCTGTGGTCCTCGAGTTGGTCCTTCAAAAAAAGACAAGAATTAATTGAAACGAATTGCGTATCACACTATAGCTTAAAATCTCAGAGTTTGGAAATGACACATGGCAATCGCCTTTCACTTTTTCTCCCAGTACTAATATTTTATTAAATTTATTACCTTAGCAGTGTACCCACTTCCCAATCTACTCTCAGCAACATAAGAGGGATTTAAAGCACTATTAACTATGAATGTGGCGTTTTTCTGCCGAGCCTGTAACCCAGCCAGGAACCACCCAAATTCATAACAGAGGACCGAACCTTTTGATGTATTGATGACTTTCTTAATAGTTTTGACGACACCCAGTCTGCATATTGAAATGGGCACGTAACTGTACGTCGTACACCAATAATAGAACGTACCAAATTTCATCTTTGTTGAAAATCGGGCATGTTTCTGCATTAATTTTTTTATTTGTTTTTCCATATGACGATATAAGAAATTTTAGACTCCGCCTACTTTAAAATCCGACAGGTTTACTTTTTACATTTGCGTGTTTTGTCTCTCAGTGCCGTTTCAATTTCGCGAGTTTCATACACTCGTTTAAAGCGTGTATCACATAAGAAGGGTTTCAAACAACTAACTACTAAGCTAACAGGCAAGCGATGAATCAACAATGCACACAATTTGTTATAAGTTACTTGTGATTGGCTACAAAAATATAATTAGAGAAGTATATAATGAATTAATTCTATTTTAAAATAGAAGTATTATCGCCGCGGCCTCATGCTTAACGTGTCGGCATCATACAATAACATGCGGTGTGCTTTTAAAACATAATTTTGCCGACCGATTGTTGCTCTGTAGGTTTCACTCAAAGCGTCACGTTGTCACGTCTACTTCCTCGATAAGAATAAGCACTAGTTTGTTATATTGTTAAATTATTATTATTATTATTATTATTATTATTATTATTATTATTTCATATACGAGTACGTTGACATTCTTAACTCTTAATAATAACTCTTTAATAATAATTTTAATCACTTTTCAGCACAAGACATTGCAACTTCGGTTTTAGTCCACGTGGATGAGACAAGTAGGTGTCATTTAATAATGGAAGCAGCTTATTGGTTGCAATATTGAAATTGAGGCGAGTGATTGGAGCGGCGACATAAGAAATTGAAAATAATAATACAATTAAATTTCAAAGACTTGCCGAATGTTAACCATGAGAGCGCGGCGATAAGAAATTTGCTTTCGAAGGGAACAAGAGTAAGGTGGTCCTCGGAACTGTCCCCATTTCAAATCAGTTTGAGAAACGCTGCGTTACGCTATAAAATTGCAGTGTAACCAACAGTAATTTATGCAGTTAATGCTTTTCAATTCTCTTTTCGCTATAAGATGTATAAAAATGCATGCCTGATTAGTGGCACTTTTATTTCACTGTCGTTGTTTAGTCAACTATCCAAAGACAGGTCTGAACCTCACAAGTGATACCAGCACCACTTATCTGTTATGAGAGTTTGTATTCTCTGTTTCTGCAGGAAAGTGGTACATAGTCATGTAAACAAATGCGCATCATTTCTGTAGCACTAGTCACGCTGATATGCCTACATCTCGAATCAGTAATTCACCGAGTTGTAAAGATAGAAATGTTTTCTGGGTGACAGTCACTTTCCGGTCTTGCTTGCCTGCGCGCTCTCTTGTTCTCGCTTCAACACTCTTCACGTCCTAATAGTACTTTGCACGAATCGTGCGTGATTCTCCAGAGCGGTCTCACTTTACGAACACCTAGCGGTGCTCGTGCCTCGACTGAGTTTTCTCTCTGTCGCAATGTTTGTTAACTTCGGATGCTGAACAATGAATTTCTCTTTATGACTACTTTCTACGACGTACACCACCAGCACACGATAAAAAATATCCAAATCTCGGGTGCAACCGCTTTCACGACGAAGGCAATTCCCCCAAACTGGGAGGAGCCAAGGATTTCTGGATCGTAGCTTTAACAGTCTTCCAGTCTCGAGCAGCCTTTATTCAATGTCGGATATAACAGGGTCGTCATCTTTTCGTATTCTCCGCAGCTAGGCCCCAAGCCAAGTAATAACTCAAGACTTTTTACTAACATGATTTTCATTAATGGGAAGAGGCAACTGTTTCAATGAAAATGTTGAGGAACACGGTTATTTATAATTATAAATTATAAAATGAAGTATTAGTCACTGACGTTAAAAAGATCGAGAATAGCTTTCAAGGGTTTAAAGGACGTTTAAATGAGATTATGTGGTTACTAAGTTTCTATGTTTAGCGCCGTTAGGTAAGTGGCGGCAGAAGGACTCGAAAATGAATTATAAATTCGCCCACCAGCAAGGGCAGATATTTTTTGTGATTAACTCAAATAATCATGCGAATGTTAGGTAATATGCCAAATCATCAGACTCTTCTTGCCAAATACCATTTTACTATTACCAGTCTCTTCAACGAAGATAGCCGTGTAGTTGACAGCATTGTTAAAAAAACAATTTAAAAACAGTGCATAAGGTTATGTGACCCATGACTTCGTTATTGGGTACTACATTAAATATTTTATGCTCGACCATGCCGAAATGTAGTAATTATACACCTGGTAGTAGCCCTTTAATGCACCTCATTAAAGTATACATATTCATTATAGTTCAGTTGTTCAGACCACCAGAAATCACCATTGTACCATTATAAAAGCGCAAATATCGATTATTCTCGGATATGCAATCGAAAGACAACTAGCGAAAAGTCACGGAGGCTGGAAATCCAATACTGTCGCAGAAGGTTATATTCTGTTACTATAATAATTAGCGTTAATTGTAAATAATATTCAAATAAATTCAATTTGTCATCTCGTTTTTCAATTCTAAATCAATTTCCAGGTTATATCAAGACTAATGTTCATGTTATTCTCTAGATTATATCAAGGTCAACGACATTCGTTCCTCGGAAAAAATCAATACTTTCGTGTCTGCGCACATCTCACAATTTAGGTCAGTTCCGCTCCTCACTTACATAACCATAACGTGAATACTTATGAATAATTTCAAGTTAGAAATATGGTGGAGCATAAAAAGTCGGTATGAAACTTGCCTATAATAGTAATTAAGACGCTCGTATGAAAGTTATGAAACTCGCTTGCGCTCGTTCCATCAACAAACATACTTGCGTCTTAATTACTACCATTATAGGTTCGTTGCATAATGTACTATTACATTATTGTAATATCTGATTTAACAAATTAGAGTAACGCACATTCTAATCACTTTCCTCTACTACTAATACTACTGCTCCTGTTACACATGTAGCAAATTAAAGTAAATAGATTTTCAGACAGCTCTGTATGCTTCTGCGAATACTGCTCATCTTTTTTATTCGGTTATTTAACGACACTGTATCAACTGTTAGGTTTAACTTCGATGAAATTGGTGTTAGCTTCGCCTTACAGGTGGAGAAAATATCGAAAAAAAAATGCTTTTCTTGGTAATGTTTACCTTCATATTTCTTCTACTGCTGCTCATACTCATACTGCTTCTGTTGATACTGTTCATCTTCATATTGCATATACTGCTACTCATTTTGATTTTTTAGTTGGTTACTTAACGGTGCTGTATCAACTACTTAAATAATCCGTGGCGCGGCAGCCCGTGAAGGGCCTAGACCGACCAGCCGGCTGCTGGCCTCACGCCCATATGCCGAAGCAGAGGTGGACGATCATCCAACCAGAATGGAGGTATCGTGTGGTTAGCACGATGATCCCCCCACCAGTTATAGCTGGTATTCGCAACCGGATTTCGCTAGCTATCGTAGCTCCCAAAGTGCATCACGATGCTGGTTGGGCACCGGTCCCATACACTGGCCGAAATGTCATGAGAAAATTTCTTCCCCCATGAGGACTCGAACCAGCGCGCATTCCGTAAGGCGAGTCCTAGGCGGGATACCTTAGACCGCGACGCCACGGCGCGGGACGTATCAACTACTTACTGTTAGCTATTTAGCGTCGATGGGATTGGTGATAGCGAGATGAGGCCGAGAATTTGTCGTAGATTACTTGACATTCACCTTACGGTTGAGGAAACATAGGAAAAACCCAACCAAGTATTCAGCCCAAACGGGAATTGAACCCGCTCCCGATAGTCTTCGAAATCAACTATGACTCTGGTTGCCATTTAGTTTTACTGGGCGTGCTAATCAGTAGTTACCTCCTTCAACCGCTCGATTGTGGTCGGTTAGAAATTATCATAGTTAACCTCCAATTTCAGTCTTAACCGAGGTTGATGCACCGTAAAAGTGCTTAACCAAGAGTTAGGTAGCAGTTTTAATTGGTGGTTACATTAACCGACGTTGATCCATAAGTAAAGGAATGTTAGGCACAATAACCCTCGAGCTGCAGTGCTAGACTGTGGGCCCCTCTTCCGTATAAAAGGGGAAGATAAAGTACGTACAATACGTGTCATCTTCATGACAACTGATATTTTAATGCTTGGCTGTTGTTTAAACATTACTTCATATAACACTTTCTTCCGTTGTGCCTTGTAGTAATCTGTATTTGCGGTGAAGAAATTAATGTATTTTCTTTTATTTCCAGGCACACATGAAGTTCCCTCCGGATTACCCTTATTCTCCACCCAGCATCCGTTTCTTGACCAAAGTTTGGCATCCAAATGTGTATGAGGTGAGTGATAACTAAAAAGAACATTCTGTAGAAGATATAAAATCTCTTGATGTGGTAATGTAAGGCAAAGGTTATGTAAAGGAATTCTGTAGTTTGTGCTTTTCTCTTCAAACATCTCTATTATTGCTGTGCATTCAATCAACTCTCGATTAATATTAATGAAACAAGGATTTAAAATGTATTGAATTTATTTTGCTAAAGTTTCTGTGTGCTACTTTATATTCATACGTTCATTTTTACAACCTAACATACGATGTGATGAAACTTTATACGAAATATCGCTGAAAGAAAAAACAAAACAAAACCTTGTATGTCGGTTACAGAATTAATACACACGCACATATAGTGCAGTTGATGACATGCAAACTCGTATCTTATTATAACTGTGTTTAGTACAGTTACACAACATTCCTTTATCTGGGTTATTGATCTAGAGAAGTTAAATATTTTAGAAGTTTTATTTGTTGAATTAAATATGCTTGTATATAGAAGTAGAATGATCACCTTTTTATTTATGAAAAATTACGAGATGCGTTCGAAAAGTAACGAAATAGTAATATGCGTTACAAGAGCGGTATGTTGAAGTTTTCATGTTCGAGGAAAAGATTGAAAAAGCGAAACGTAGTTGAGCTTTTTTAATTTCCGAGAACATGAAAACAAACATACCGCTCGTGTATCGTACATTATTTTGTGCGAAGATCGTTTATTACATACCTGAAAGAGGAATTTCTAATTAGTTGCAATGAAATCTCCATCTTGGTTTCTGTTCAATGACGGCAACTTTGGGAAACAAATATATCTATCTTCAACATTGTTCCTATAAAATGTTTTCTGTGTTTACTATACTGCAGCAGGCCGTGATATACGTCTGTCTTTTTTTTCCCCCAGTCTATGATGAGTCTGGAATCTTGTTGATTTTTTTCACGGCTTCCTTAATGTTAGTTGCATTACAAATGCAGTAACTTTTGTGGTGTTGTAGAGTTTACTTAATGTTTGCAAATATTTAAAAACAATAATTAACAGTGCAATTTAGGTGAAATTGCAGTGGTAAGTTTCCAATTTATAATTATTACTATATTGAACGTCTTTAAAAATAATACGTTAAAAGCCTAAAGCAGTAAAATGGATGTGACGCTTAAGCGGTAAGAATAGGGAAATTGTTATGTGTGTTACGTTGGGAATACTGAATGTGGTATTTCACACTTACCGCGTATTGGTTGTGTGCGGAAAGCAAGCAAATACGCACGATCTCGCACAAACATTTTTACAAATCCTTTTCCGGATCTGCTTTATGGTGTTCTTGTAGTAAATCGGCACCTATTTTTTACGAATCTATATCCCTGACGGTTGAAGAAAGTAAACGATATCCTCTTACCTGTCTTTGTATCTCAGTTGGCAGGACACTGGCTTATGTTGATTATGGGCCCGGGTTCAAATCCCCGTGATGTCAGAGGCCTATTTGTGGTGGACAAAGCCAAGGTTTCTAAGGATTTTTCTTGGGTTCTTCCATTTTTCTCTATCATTCCTCCGCCACTGTTTCAATGTTTATCCATATTATTAAATTTTATCGTATTTACGACTAAAAGAGTCAACAACCAACAGAAAATAGAATACATGCATGTTTCGCCTCTTTTTTTTCTCCCGGAAGGTAAAGGTGGAAGCTATGGAGAACGTGTTAATTTGATTCTGAATGACCGTCGAATACCAATACAGGGCATTTTGGATCAAGCTTAGACCTAAGGCGTGTAACCGTCATGGGAGTCTACTCTATCTAGATTCCCCCTTCAGGGGAGGGCACGCACTGGGACTGACCTTGCTCGCAGAATGCTCGGGTGGGCCCATTATACTACCCGGGATTGAATGATGTTTAAGGCTCCTTGCGCTACAGATGCTTCTGCGCGCTGCCACCGAATTCTGTATTGACGAAATGTGATTTATTATTTTATAACGATTTATTTTTAATAGCGACATTTATTAATTGTGTAAATTCTCGAGAAATTCAGATTCTACTACGTAGACTACATTAAACTGAGACTCGAGAGGAGATCGCAGGTAGCCGGTAGTAGAGCCCGGATGTTAGGCAAAATGCCTTTTTTAAACTGAGTGATGTATGAAAGACCTATTACAGATAAACACGTTTCCACACATTTTTAATTTGCCTTTTTTAAGGTTAAATGTTTTTTTTTAGCCTTTTTACGTCGTTTTCTATATTTTTAATGCATTTAAAATAAACTGCACATAAATTATATGACCCGTTCAGAGCAAAAGTGGTGTAAGTCAAAATTGGGTAATAAGGTTTAAAGTGAAAATTTTGTAAAATACGGCGCAAAGTAGCAATTAATATGTCCATCGTACTATCCACTGACTACTAATAGTTTAAATAAGTTGAATATTAATTGCTACTTTGCGCTGTATTTTACAGAATGTTTACTTTAACCCTCATTACCCATTTTTGACTTGCACCACTTCTGCTCTGAACGACTCATATATAAAAGAAGAACGGTTGTAAAAATTATAAATATATATTCACCTCACACAAATATTTGCTGAGCATATTATTCTTTTATTTTTTATTTTAGTAGGTTATTTTATGACGCTTTATCAACATCTTAGGTTATTTAGCGTCTGAATGAGATGAAGGTGATAATGCCGATGAAATAAGTCCGGAGTCCAGCACCGAAAATTACCCAGCATTTGCTCATATTGGGTTGAGGGAAAACCCCGGAAAAAACCTCAGCCAAGTAACTTGCCCCGACCGGGAATCGAACCCGGGCCACCTGGTTTCGCGGCCAGTCGCGCTAACCGGTACTCCAGCAATACATGTTTCCAAGAAGTCGTAAACTTTTCTCCCCTACCGATTCCATCTTTATGTCACTTAACAAAGATGTTTGAACAGTATAGCTAACCCTCAGTGCTCAAGTCACTTCGGGGTTTACCAACGAAAGAAAGAGGATGAGGGAAGTATTAAAAGCAAGTCTCCAGCTCCCGTTATTGTCGCTTGCACGCACAAGTCACGCGCACTTTGAAGTCTCTAATCCCTTCCCACATCCCTCTTTTTGAGACAATACACAGTCGGTTTTTTTCCGATCTCTGAAAGAAAGTAGAGACAGTCCTTCTGAAATAAGTTGTTTTAAGTTTGCTCCAATCACTTCAGTAGAGGTAGAAAGATCTTTTTCCACCATGAAAAACGTTCTCTCTGATAGGCGGCTCACTATGACAGTAGAAAACTTAAAAAAGCATCTTGTTGTGACATGTAACCAGAGAAAGTGAGTACCGTATGGGACAGTTTATTATTTGTCTGTTTCCATGAATAATAAATGCCTATTTCATTGCCTTTTTTTTTTTTTTTTGCTATTTTTAGTGTCTATATGCCTGCCTATTTTAACCAAAATAAATGCCTAAACATCCGGGATCTAGTCATTAGTGACCAATACTGTTTTCAGTTACAGTAACAGAAGCATTTTACGGGTCAAGAACTGGAATTCTAAGAAAAGAGGGTGAAGTGTGGAGTAAGCCAAACTCTCTCTCTCTCTCTCTCTCCCCTCGTGTGTAGTTAGCATGGCGCAGGGTCACCTCGCAGACAAAACAGGACAGCACATCACAAGGGACGAACACCCATTCCCATGGACTGAAGATACGGGAATCGAACTACGGAACGCCTGGTTGGAAGTGAGCACGCTAGCCATATAGTCACAACGGCGGATCTATACTATACTTAAATCGAAAAATTTATAAATGGAATATCTGTTAATTTATGGGATTACGAAGAATGAACTTTGTGGAATATGGAAAATGAAACGAGGCCGCATGATACTTGACGGCATCTCGTTTTGTTTCTCGCCCGCCTGCACTTGGATTCTGTGAAGCTTAGTAGCGGTCGAATGGATTAGTTTACAGGAAGTAGGTACGACTGAGTCACGGAGCCGATGACGTCGCAGTTCAGTTCAGGGAAGATTGCTGGAATAAAATATCTACGAAGCGGAGCTATTACTGTTTTACTAGATACGTGAAAAATAGACCATAATGACTCAACGGTGACCTCACTGTCTGCGAAGGCTGGTCGTACAATTTGCTGCTACTCTGCAAGAGGGTTCGTTGCTTTCGTAACTGTTAAGTTCTTGAAATTGTAAAATGTCTGTCCGAAGAATGAGGTTTACGGGAAGTTATGTGCCATGCTTGCTCCATTTCGGTTGGCGGCTTCTCTTCAAAGGAAACACGGGTCAGATTCCTGGTAGTTCACAAGAGGTGTGCGGTGGACAAAGAGATTGCTGAAAGGCTTTCTCTAAACTCCAAACACTCTCGTTTCGCTTTTCTTCAGTTGGTTATGTATATAAGCAAGAGAGAGGGAAAGGACAAAACAGTTAACATTAATAGAATACAGAAGAAGAAATGTTATTTCTTATTTTCTAACATTTGGCAACAGAACACGCGAAACAAATTCTGAAATATACAAGAAATTATAGAAAATACTTCTGTGCATTAAAATTTGCTTAACATTGATAAAGTATCTAAAAATATTCTCTTGTATCGGTTAGCATGTCTGTCTACGAAAGTAGAGGGCCTAGGCTCAGATCCTGCTTGGGGTTTTTCCCGGGATTTTTCTTCGAAACAAATGCTAGTCAGTTTTCGGCGTTTGACTCTCGGACTCATTTCGCCATAATTCATTTCACCTTAATTTCTGTGGTGTTTGGGTAAAGGGAGATAAGTCATAAAAATGAGTTCGGAGATAAATGAAAATTAAACTTGGAACCCTTATTACAAATAATTTTCTACACAAATAAAACACATCAACTGCAAGTATTCTTTGATTTTTGCACACCCACTTATATAATTTAACTTGTGTGTTCATCTGGGGAACAAAATTCCACCAGGACAAAAAAAATGACTTATACCCCTTTACCCGAACACCACAAATTTACCATTATCGTATAGTCTCAGCTCAACAAAGGATGCAGCGTGAGTTAGTACTATTGACTTCCCATAAGTGCCTTTTTGAGAAGGTTGCATAACTTTGAGGGGCGTTAAATGCGGACTGTCGGAAGTGAATGTTGTGTTATGTGGAATTGAAAGATGACATCAAACAAAGAACCCCGGTACTTACTCGTAGCGTAGAAGAATGCAGTCCTAATATCAAAGGCGGACATCTGACTGTCAGATCGAAATTTAGATAATGTGGATTCATATACATTTTTTCATGCTCTTTTCAATTATGGTAAATTATATGCAAACTCTAACACTACATTTATAAAAATAAATTGTGTTAAAATATTACAAAGAGCATTGTGAAACAAAAAAATGCCTCTAGATCAAAACTATGGAGACAGATGTCCGCCTTTACGGATTGCAACAATCAAATCATTTCAGTGATGAGAATGGTAAACACAGTAAGTCTCATTCTGCGGTGTAAGCTTTTCGGACCCTCTTCATGTGGAGGGGTGCAGAAAGAAAGGTGTCCTCTTTAGACTCCTTAGCGTGCTTGAAGGTAGACCTTCATTTTTTATGTGGTCGCCACCACGCCTTTTTACCTCCTGGAAAGATCCAGTCCTGGAGAAGGAGTGAATTCGGGGGGCGTCCTGAAAACTAGAAAATATTCACTCAAAGTAAACAAATTCATAAAATGTATAACAAAATATACATGAATTAACTTACTTGAGTTACTCCATATATCTGCAGTCCTTGGGAAAAGTGACATAAGTCAGTTTCCACAAACCTTTTTTGATCATTTATTGACAACTTACGGAATATCTACTCGCTTGGAAAAAAAAATACATTGACTTATGTCACTTTTCCCAAGCACTGCAGATATTAGAATTACATTTTTTAAATCTTTAGAAAGAAATGGACATGCGTCCCCTCTCTACCATGAGAATACGTTCCAGCCTTCAGAATCACGTATAATTTTGTCTTTCTACATATTTTTAAAACGTTATGCAACAAATCTGAAGGTCGATAGTTCGATCCCCGATGGAGTAATAGATTTTTTCCACTTTACCTAATCCTTCCGACTGTACTGTGGCTCGATTGAGCCTTCAACAAAAACGAGGGGCAAGCCCGGGCGCTATTAGTTCGATTGAGTTATTGCATACCACCCTTTAACTCCTCACTCCACCATCTCCGGTTGAGACAGTTATGTTTTGGTGCGGTACTACTAGCGGACAGGAAAGTCAGTAACGGATTGTGTCAGGCTTTTACCAACTTTCGGCTATCGCTGGTCGCCTAAAATCCACCACTGATGCAAAAAGCCTTACTCTGCGTTTGTTTACAAGGCGATATAAGCGAAAAGAACATGGGCGAGGGTTTCTACATCCCTTCCACTTCTCCTCTTATGCCGAGGGCTGTTCTAATATTAGTGGAAATGGTTAAAGCAGGATAAAATCTGGCGAGATAGGTTCGAGGATTTATCATGGAACTAATATTCCCTTTACAGTTGCGAAAATCTTAGGAAAAGAAAATCTCCAATCAGGTAACCAGCCGAATCGAAAATGGAACCTTCCACCAGCCTCATAGCACGAGTCTACCTGATGGCTTGTTCTGTATTATTGTTATTATTATTATTATTATTATTATTATTTACCCTTCGAAGAGGTTGAAAAATTCAAATATCTTGGAACAACAGTAACAAATATAAATGACACTCGGGAGGAAATTAAACGCAGAATAAATATGGGAAATGCCTGTTATTATTCGGTTAAGAAGCTTTTGTCATCTAGTCTGCTGTCAAAAAATCTGAAAGTTAGAATTTATAAAACAGTTATATTACCAGTTGTTCTGTATGGTTGTGAAACTTGGACTCACTTTGAGAGAGGAACAGAGATTAAGGGTGTTTGAGAATAAGGTTCTTAGGAAAATATTTGGGGCTAAGAGTGATGAAGTTACAGGAGAATGGAGAAAGTTACACAACCCAGAACTGCACACATTTTATTCTTCACCTGACATAATTAGAAACATTAAATTCAGACGTTTGAGATGGGCAGGGCATGTAGCACGTATGGACGAATCCAGAAATGATATAGAATGTTAGTTGAGAGACCGGAGGGAAAAAGACCTTTGGGGAGGCCGAGACGTAGATGGGAGGTTAATATTAAAATGGATTTGAGGGAGGTGGGATATGATGATAGAGACTGGATTAATCTTGCATAGGATAGGGACCGATGGCGGGGTTATGTGAGGGCGGCAATGAACCTCCGGGTTCCTTAAAACCCATTTGTAAGTAAGTATTATTATTCACATGCTTTCCCGATATTCAAGTAACCTAATGATAAACAACGCGTATGGCATTGTCTAATCTTAAAAAAAAAAAAACTACAAAATCATGTTGTCGTTGTCAAGGATGCTATGAATTTATATATTCATAGTCGTATGTAGAAAAGGGAAACCTTTTAAGTATTCAGAAAAAGCCTGTCAAGATATCTGTCCACCTCACACGTCTTGTGAACTACCAGGAATTTGACCTCTGTTTTCTTTGAAAAGAAGCCGAAAACTCGAATGGAGCAGAAATGGTGCTACATTACTTCTCGTGAGCCTATTTTTTCAGGTGGACTTTTTAAAGCTTTTTATTGCAGATATTTTCTGTTATAGCTAAATGATTTCACTCCGTGTTCAAATTACTTTTCTTTCGCATTAGCACATAGCTGGAATTGATGTGGAAACCATGACACACACGAAGACCCAACTCATTATTCCTGACCAAACACTGAAGAATCCTCAATGTAACCCTTCAGCTATTCAAGAGTTTCTGGTTTCCTCCCATATACTGTCTTCCACCACCACACAGGTAAAAAGTAGGAATTTCACTGGTGAATGTGGTGACATTTCAGTGGCTGCTCGCCGTCCTGTTACTCTTAAGTTAAAAAACGTGATCTAAGTATAATTATATACTGTACACAAGAACATTTATATCAGTGGGGAGGAACTCCATCTATATCGAAAGTAGAGTTCATGAAAGTTGTTCACATGTATCATGAGTCCTATTATCTGTGCATTTCGAACTGGCGGCTCAAGGTCAAGTAATGGACTGCATTTTCCACGTGTGTTTACCCTAATCCTGGACCATTCTTCTCAATTAAAGTCTGCTGGAACAGCCGGAATTATCAGTGCTTCAATTTACAGTTTTCAGTTTAGTGACTCGTGCGTGGTTTTTACTTTTGTGTGTGACCTTGAGCCGCCAGTTCGAAATACACAGATAATAGTACCATATGTATAATCAAAGAGATAGTAACACTAACCGCATGTCAACTGTCTGCTACGCTTGGCAATAGTCATTCGTCTGTTTTGTTTGTCCTTTGTTTCTTTACCAACCTGGAAAACTTTATCAACTATACCAAAGTAAATGTTTGTCTTTATTTCGTTATTAATATGCAGAACATCGATTTTCTATGTTACCAACCTTAAACGTCACTAGTAAATTACTGGTGCCAATTTACATGCGTCGTTTTTATGATATTAATAAACTTACATTTTTTTAAAGAATGTAAAGTGACTTTTGCACCACTCTGTATGTTAAAATTCGTATCACTTATAAATGTCGAAAAAAATTGACTATTGATACAGTTAATAGGTAATTTATGTGAATCAGTAAAAAAAATCACGTGTCTGTTTAATCTGCACAATTTATAAACGAAGTGAAATGTATTAATATTAGAATTGTAGAGAATGACTTTTTTTGGTGAAATTTCGAAGTTTTTTTTTACGCATGTTAAATGCTTCCATTTAGATGTACAGTATCTTTAGAACATCATTGTAGGAAAATAAACTTTCAAGTGCTGTATTATCCTTAACTTGATAAAGAAACTAAATTCTTTCGATAAGTATAAAGTATGCGATGAGTTTGATTGTTTATGTTTCCTTTTTTGAGACTCTGTTAATCCTTAGTTGCCTGATGGTACTTGAAGTACCGTGATTTATTTTGCTTACTATAAGAATAGGAAACCGCCAGAAATTGCGTGCAACCTGATAAATAAAATCCATCAAGGAGACTGATGGTACTTAGAAGTACCACCTTTGTAAAAGAAAACGGAATTAAAAAAAAATAGTATGTTCAGAATTCATATTCAAACAACATTCAGAAAAGAAAACGGATTTATTTTAATTTCTCCTTATGTCAGGCAACTAAGAGCTTCTGTGGAACACATTTTCGTGAATCAGACCGTTCATTGCATGTGAAATGTTTGAGAAATCATGTGCAACGTTCATTTCCCTGTTTAAGAAATCTCTGGCACGAGAATTCTCTCGCTACATTTACGAAACTTACGACAATTACCGTCGTTATGAATAATTTTTTTCTCGGTAGCGAGTTGGCAGTTTACCTTGTGAACTTTTCTGAGAGATTCATTGACTCTACGACGAACTCTTTGTGCTTTGTATGGCGGGAGGTGGCGTAAGGGAATAGTTTGACGAGTCACACGTGACACCAGGAGTGCTGGCTTCCAGCCCAGTGTCAGTGCCTCCCTCGACTTCTTTGTCAGAATTCAGTGCGAAGCGTTGCTCTTTGTTGTGGAGACACGCTGCGCAGTAACATCCATCCTATCCCAGGAACACTAGCGTTGTACTCCGCATAGCCTTGGTTCATCTTTTGGAGGTTGCTTTCCTGGCCACACTCCAAATCCGAGAGTCACATGTTAGCGGCAAACAATGCCTTGCTTAGAGAGTGTAACGTCCTATAGTGGAATTACTGCAGCTTCCGTGAACATGCTCATAAACGCTTTTCACCGTGCCCATTGTGTTCCTAAGTAGTTTTCTCTAATGCTTGTTCGAAAGAGGAATTCTTGTGCGCAGACTATGGATTACGTGGGTAGTATTCGAATTGGACTGTTCCGGATAGTCAGGAATAGCCGGCCTTGCTGTTTTCATTCGGTCACTCGACTGTTGTATTTTAATATTCTGGCCGAGTTACGAAATGTTCCATTGCACTTTGAGCCATGCGACTCCTTTTAATTTATATAAAATGTTTATTAGAAGCAAGTGGATTATAAAAGGAGTCATAACCATACAGTACACACTTCAAGGTTCTTCACTTACCATATTCATATTTTCAGTGCAGTATTGTATTGTATTGTATTATATTTATTAATATTCCATGATATTCATACATGCTTACAGCTAGAATATGGAACAAGTCAAAAAACTTAATACTATTATAAAATCTTAATTTATAGTCACAGTCTAGATGAAATATATAGGCTACAGAAGAGATTTACAATATAGTCTACTAGTACAACACAAAGTTTTAGTATCAATTTCATGAAGTGTTATTGAATGTCATGAATTCACCTACAGAATAGAAGGCGTGAGAAATTAGGTACTTCTTTAATTTGGCCCTAAATAATTTTATGTTTTGGGTTTCATTTTTTATATCGATAGGGAGGCTATTAAAAATTTTTACTGCCATATAACGCACTCCTTTTTGATACCACGATAGACTTACCGATAGAGTATGAAAGTCAATTTTTGACGTGTATTAATGCAATGAATTGTTGAATTAGTTACAGAGTTTTCACGATTACATACGAGGAAGGTTATTAATGAAAAGATATACTGACAAGCCATGGGCATTGTTTGTAGTTTTTTGAAAATAGTCCTACACGATTCCCTAGATTTGGCACCTACTATTATTCTAATTACTCTTTTTTGTAATAGAAATATATTGTTACTATCTGTGGAATTTCCCCAGAATATTATTCCAAAACTCATTACCGAGTGGAAGTATGCAAAGTATATTGTTTTTAAGGTATTGATATTTACTAACTTTTGCATAGATCTAATAACAAAACAAGCTGAATTTAGTTTGGAGGTAATTTCTTTAATATGATTTTTTCAATTTAACACATTATCGATTTTTAAGCCAAGAAACTTGGTTGTTGTTTCTAATAGGGATCTATTATTAATTATTGCGCTAGAAATTTGCGACGTTGAATTTGGACATGATTTAAATTGAATTATGTTAGTTTTGTTACAATTTAATACTAAGTTATTGACTGAGAACCAGTCACATATTTTGAAGAGAATTTCCTCTGTTGAAGATTGGAATGTGTTGGAGTTATTGGCTGTAATTACTATACTTGTGTCATCTGCAAATAATATGGGATGACCTACATCTTTTATTAGGGGGGCAAGATCATTTATGAACACTAGAAAAAGTAGGCGACCTAATATTGATCCTTGAGGAATTCCAGTGTTTATATTAAGCCTCGTTCACACTTGAATGTAATTCGATTTCAAGTAATCTGAATTCAAGTTGCGGTTCAGATATATTCGAGTTATTTTGTTTTCAAGTGTGATATTTTCCACTCTTCACTCATTAAAAAGATTGTACCACTATCCAGCTAAATTAAAGCAGACGCTTGTACAGACTCTTATTATGCCACATTTCGATTATTGTGACGCTTTATTCAGTGATCTGAGGGTGGATTTATCCCATAAACTGCAACGTGTTCATAATGCGTGTATTCGCTTCATTTTTAAGGTCCGCTACTACGATCACATTTCGCCTTCTTTCGATAAATTATTGTGGCTCAGGTTAAATGAGAGGAGAAAGTTACATTTCCTTTCTCTCTTATACCGAATTTTGCACACCTCTACTCCCTTCTTATTTGTCAGATTCCACAATTTCTTGTTATCATAACTTAAATACTCGATCAGAATATAACACGCTAGAAATACCACTCTACACATCATCTCTTTATTCTTCATCTTTCACTGTTGCTACTTCTCGTCACTGGAATTCTCTGCCGCCTGAAGTCAAGGGCTGCCGAACTTTAATTTCTTTTAATTGTAAATTAGAAAAATATCTTATGATGAGTTGCCAGACCTAACGCATTGCAAATATTTAATGCAATTTATTCCACTGTATTTATTTTTATTTTTTATTTCTTATTCTTACTGTGTAATCATGTAAATCGTGTTTATTTATCACTTAACACCAATATGTATCCTACTGTGTTGTTTTTTTATTATTATTAATATATTTTTTGTTGTGTACATTTTATTCAATTGTCGGTTTCTAGTTTAATTATGTGAATCCTACTTACTTGTAATCTAATACTAGTATGTATTCCAAATTGTTTATTTTTATTTTTACTGTGTACATTTGTTTTTACTGAATTATCGGCTTCTGTTTTTGTGTGATTTGTATTTGACTCTAACAACATTAATATGTATTCCACTATGTTTATTTGTATTCTATGAGGTAAATTTTTATGTAACTACTTCTTTTGATCTCATTATGTATCTAATTCGTATCAGTATATAATTACTTAATTCCGATCCAGTTGTATGATCAACTATGTAACAAGTTTTAATCCTGGTTGAATGTAAGCCTTAACTCTGCCAGGTTAAATAAAGCCATTATTATTATTATTATTATTATTATTATTATTATTATTATTATTAAAATTGCGTCAATGAAAGTTGTGCAAAAAGGGAGCCTCCTTGTCAGATAACTGAAAAAATATTGAAGAAGAGTCGTTCAATATGGGTTAGGAATTGGATTAATAAGAGAAATACACTACGTACTTCTGACATCTCTTTCTTCACCACCCTTCTTACTTCTATCTTCCTCATTTCTTTGCTATATAGAGCCAACCTAAGTAATGTCATAATTTCAGGGGGTTATTCTTTGGGATATTTCAAACAAAGTTTAATACAATTTGCTCGTTTTTGCTTCCTTTTTGAGTTAAAAATGGGTTTTATATGAAATGTTTCATAGCTTGTTTCGGAAAAGCCATTGATTGAATTCCCAATATGATCAGTCAATTTAAAATTACAATAATAAACGATTTAAGAATTTTAGTTTTGTCTTTTAAATGTGGAGAAATATGATCCAAACAAATGTAACATTTTAAAATTGATTTTCAGAACGAAAAGTTACATTTGTTCAGATCAAATTTCTGCACATCTAAAGGACAAAACTAATTTTTTTTTTCAATGATTTATTATCATAATACACTACTCGCTTAAAATAACTTAGCATATTGGGAGTAAAATCAATGGCTTTTCCCAAAACACGCTTTGAAATGTTGCATATAAAACCATTTTTATCTCGGAAAGGAAGCAAAAACGAGCAAAATTGTATTAAACTTTTTTGTGTAAAACATCTGAAAGAAAACCCCTCTGAAATTAATGACATTACTTACAGTTCATTCTGTATAGGCCTACAGTTTTAATGGTTTTAATTTTCTTTCGTGTCCTGCTTGATTCCTCAACAGATTCTTTCATGGCAGCTTCCCTAGAATTTTATCACAATACTTTCTTAGTCTCCATACCCCACAGTACTTTGTGGATTTCATAGGCTACATGTTCGGAAATGCAGAGTACTTGGTCATTATTTCACTTATACTTATTGTTTCCTATTATTATTATTATTATTATCATCATCATCATCATCATCATTTTTATTTATTTATTTTATTTCTTTCCAATACAACAGAAAAACAGTCAGCTGTTAAATTCACCGCGCTTAAAACAGCTGTTAATCTAAATTCGCACGTTCCCCTCCCTCTTGATTTCAAATTATGAAATTACGTTCATATTACTTTATTTTTTCAAGTTGTTTCAAGTGTCCTTTCAAGTCAGATAAAAAAGTAGAGAGAGTTTCAACTTCACTTGAAACGTGAAATCAAGCTGCTATTCGACTTGAACTAAACTTAAACACAGTTCACATTTTTCAGTTTCGTCAAATCAGGTTACTTGATTCAAGCTGCTTGAAAAATGTAAACGAGGCTTTAGGAAAGAAAGTTTGTTACTCCAAGTGTCGTCTACACACGACAGTGATCGTTTATTATATGCCTTATCGGCAGCCGTAAAAGCATTCGCTCATAACCATTCTTTTATGAGTAAAGACTTTTCACTAACTTTCTGACGTGCAGTAAAAACCCGATAGGAACAGTTTAGTGATGCACGGAAGTGTATACTTAATCCGTTTTCACCTCGAATTTAGTCTAGAGTAAAATACTAATTTTTATTCCATTTGTTTTGTATCTTTTGTCCAGGGAAAATATTCGTCTTTTATTCGGTGATACACGGAGTGATCCATTTGTTCGTTACTATTGAGTTTTATGGAACACTGCACTTTATAGCATGCCCATGAAATTGCGGTATCTGTTCCTAGGAGATTTCAATGTAAGAATAGGTGTGAAATTTCTATATCTTCAAGGTGGATAATTCCTTAATAATTTAAAATAGTAATCTCTGCATTTTATTTGGTTATCAAGAAAAATTAGCACCAATTGATATTAGATACTTTCTTCTTTGTTCTAAAGTGGTAATGAAATAAGCACTTATGATTGATAGGTTATATTTACTTACTTACGGTGTTCGTGTGGAAAGCACAATCATTTTCTAATACATGTCCGAATTCCTGGCTTCTTTTTACAGTACATTTACGACACCGTTGGCATAGAATCAAGTTTGAGAAAATATGTGGAATATTCCGGAGTTCCCACATTAAAACAAGAACATTAAGTAACATACTCGTACATATTGTAAGATCGGAACCTGTAAACTATTATTAGCTACACGCATTAATCACCTGCTCTAATATAACAGACACTCTAATCCCTTTTTATTTAAGTAAGATATTGATGGTGTTTAGGTAAAAGAACTTAACCCTATTTTTTAATTGTGTTCTTTTAACTGTGAGTAATTAGTGTAATAAGTTAAAATATAATTACAAAACGTGACGATGTATTTTTTGACAATTATGTTTATATTCCGTTATGTAAAGTAACTGATGATAATGTGTTATATAATTATAGTTGTTTCTAAACAGTTTTTCTTTTGTAGGATAAGCTCTTTTACTTAAATACCATCGATATGATAATGAGAACTGTATTTATCGAATTGACTTTGGATGTACGGGATTGCATAACTTCATACAAAAAAAAAGTGCAGATGACTTCCGTGTATAATATAGGCTACCGTGACTTACTGTAGGTTAGTCGCTTGATATTTTGCAGATTCGAATATAATGCGGTGGATGGCATGTCTAACGAAAAAATCCTAATTCTGTTATATTGTGTGAAGTTCTATCGCTTAATTTGTATGTTTGATAAATATTATGCCACCTGTCGGACTAGGACAATCATAGCATTATAGGGCGCATAACGGGCCAAGGATCCGTTCTATACTTGTTTTTTTGAAAGATGGGTCATGACAGGAGCGTTGCGATCGGAAAAACAACTGAATGTCACACACCATGGTAGGCCTGTTGCTATGGTAACAACGGTTGAGTTGCCAAACGTATCTTTCCCACGTGGCAAGTGCTTAATAGCTCTTTATTGTGCACACAAAGTTAGCATTGATACGTTTCGTGTTTGATTCTCTGTCGATTTTTGTATTGTTCGCGTCAATTGTCAATGAATGTTTTAACGTCAGCCATCTTAACGTCAATTGCTAGCTTCCATTAGCTGGCAGCATGGTAGTCCGTATTGGCAATATAGGACTGTAGTTCCAAGCTCGGCCGCTTAACTGTCATGTCCCATCTTTCAAAAAAACAAGTATAGGTCCGACTCTCGAAAAGCCAAGGTTCTCCTTACAGCCATCTGTTCGGAGCTCTCGACTCTGTGATAAGTACAAGTAGATACGTCGAAGTCGTGCTTCCTCTTTATCACGCAGATTTATGTCAATTTAAAATACAAGGGCAACACTACTGAAGGTGATCATATTCCGATTTTGGTGTTGCGTCATTATGCGCTAAAATGGAAGAAAAAATAAATATGGGCAGACCTAGGAAGTCATGGTTAGAAAGGAAACTGTATTCTTGTTCAACCCGGAAATTCCTGTTGAAATGCTATAGGAATTTGCACTTTCAAACAAACAGCTTCTTTTTGTAAGAAAAGGCCTACCATGTTAATCGATGATAAAATTTTCACACGTTGTCTCTGTCAGTCCTCTGTATACAGATAAGAGGTTTGGGTATGTTTTATTCATTGTGAAAACTGCCGTCTACCTGCTGCTATACACAGAAATGAACATATGAAAAGAAATGTGTTTTAGGGCAGTAAACACTATCAGAAAGAACCACCTGTATACATCGCTCTCAGAAATAGCTTTATTCCGTAAGACAAACAGTAACTTCCTGGGTTGAGCAAGATAATACGTACATATTTAGTGAAAGCGAAACGTACCAAGGACTTAATACCTTCACGTTGTTAAGATGGTTTTGGTGATGGTGAATTATTTCTTAATGTTTCGCCACATTCTCCTCATTCTCTTCTTTTGCTTCTAATTTTCCTATTTCTCATGAACAACCTAGAAAATATGACAGGGTTACTGAATTTTCCCATCCAAGTCTGTTGTCTTCCTGCGTTTGTTGGATAGTGTACAGCCAGAGCAGTATATAGTTGGGGAATGTAAGCACGCCGTAGCCTGTTTCTTTCCCCTACGGATCAACTACGCGGGGAGGTAAACAGCATGTGATCTTACGTTACTGTTCATGTTCACATTCTCCAACTGTCCATTGCGCTGACTTTACGATATGCAGTCTCATATTGCCTGAAGGAAGAGGACATCTTTACGATTAACTAACCCAGGTTCCTTTCGTTGATTCGATTTAGATGGTCTGAATACTTACTGTCCAAATTTCACGAGAGGATCCCTGCGAAGGGAGTATGGTCTTTGCGGGGTAAGAGGAGAGGATACGCTAGTAACTCACAAGCAAACATTCTGATGGAGGCAGATAAAAAAAGTTAAATTTTTTTCTTCCACCATGTTAATAATGTCAAAAGAAGTACTTATACAAACTGTGGATACTTGACCGCAATTACGAGACTGTCCAGAAAGTGATTTTCCGTGGGGCCGTTTACAGAAAAAAAACACAATTGCTTGGAAAAATTTATTGAAACAGATACAGCAATTGTTCCGCTATTTGTCAACATCCCCCACTGGAATCGAGACATTTTTCATACATGGGATCAATTTTTGTATCCTTGTGTCGTAGAAGTCAGCCGCCTGAGATCGGATCCAGCATTTGACAGCCGTCTGCACCTCTCTGTCGATCCCATGATATGACAAATGTCTCATTTCCGGTGGGGAATATATTGAAAAATAGCTCTACAATTGTTGTGTCTGTTCCAATGAATTTTTCCAATGAAATTGTTTTTTCTTTCTGTTAACGGCCCCTGGCGAACTTATTTTTCACGGCTCTCGAGTGGTCAAAATTTGTATAAGCACTTCTTTTGACATTATTAACAAGATGGAAGAAAAAAATTTAACTTTTTTTATCTGCCCCCATCAGAATGTTTGCTTGTCAGCGACTTTGAAGGAGCAAGTGGATGAGGGTTGTTGTCCTTGACCGACTGGGACAAACAAGACTCAGTTATTGGCCGACCGGTTCCGTGTCGGGGGTTGGTCATCAGAGTGGGAGTAAAACTCGCATTCCTTGCTCGGATTTCTCTTGCATGTTCTTGAAATGCGAACAGTATATCTGAACGGTAATAGTTTCTCCCCGAGGGGAGAAGCTCACAATGATTGGTTCCTGCCAACAGTTACTCCGCAGAATGTTTTGTTGTCGCAGCAGACGTTTTGGCGTCCGTATATGATCGTGCTTCCGCAAGGGACAGCCAATAGTGTGGCTGCTTTGGATTGTAAATAATCCATTTCTCATCACGAGTCAACACAGGCTGAGAAAAGCTTCACTGCGATTTTACAAGTAAACAGTGAAATGTAGAACTACGCTAGACACTGCTTTTTTGTGACGTTTGACCAGATCACACGGAAACTAATTTTCTAACAGTGTGTAACTTTCCCATTCTTTGCAGTGTTCAAATGAAACAAATACTGAACCTGCTCTTATTTTTACGATATTTCAGAAGAATAACAGAGTCCGTCCTTCAACTTAAAAATACCGGTAATATGTGGTAGTTCTGTTACTTTATGTTGAAATAATAATAATACTAATAATAATAATAATAATAATAATAATAATAATAGCCTAATAATAGGCTAAATAATTTAACAATTAAAAATCGTTCTTTCACACTACCAGAAATGCAATACATCTACAAGAAAAATTATACATCACGATGCAGTTACTAATTGGGATTTCCCGGTCTCTGATCGTGTCAAAAACCCTGATAGAACTGATATTTTCACCTTGCAGTGAATTTCGGAGGGCCCAATTAGTCAAATCAACTCTCCTCACCTCCACGATGGGCTCCCCTGGGATCTATTAAGATGCGAAAGAGAGAGTGGTGTGCGGGAAGCAATGGGAAGCTACCGAATTTATCCTTCCCAAGAAAAACTGCAAACATGGTAGAATTGGTTGGGTCACTGGCTGAGAAGAAACTGCCTTCTGAAGGATGCACTGAAAGGAATGATGAAGAGAAAAAGAGTTCGGGGCAGAAGAAGATATCAGATGATAGATAACAATAAGAAACGTGGATCACATGCGGAGACTAAGAGGAAGACAGAAAATAGGAAAGATTGGAGAATGCTGGGTTTGCAGTGAGAGACCTGCCCATGGGCAGAACACTTATGTATGTATAATGCAATTAATATAATGTTTTAATAATTAATATAACGTGTGATAGAATGAATAAAACATAAAAAATAACCGGACATTCAAGTAGAAATAGAAAATAATAAAAAAGTCTAACAATGTTAGTCTAGCAATGATGCAAAAAAAAAAGGAGAAAAAATATATACATACAACATATACAGACATAAAATAACAGTGACAGGGTCATTATTATTAACCAAGGGACAATAAGCTGTTCAGTATCCTGACACAAAGACAAGAAAGAGAAAGGGTTAATCCAACAAAAGGAAATTATTTCCAAAATACTAAAGATAAAAACTTCGGCATAAATCTAGCAGCTTCTCAAAAAAGGATTTCGTGAGATAAAACATATCGAATTATTTATTGTAAGCTTACTGACTATTCTAAAACCGAAAACGAACTTTATCGCCTAGTAATAAGAAAGAACTTCAGTAACAAAGGCTGATGTACATTGTCTTACATGACAGTTGAACTATTCAGGTCTGGTTTCCTCTTTGTGGTAAGCTTATCGAGAGATGTCACTGACATTTTTAAGGCTATAAGATAATTATGAACGCAGCAGGAATTTTTTTTCCTAGTGGAGCGCAATGTGCGTCATGCCATGTGAGGGAGATTGTAAGTTTATCATTTTCAAACACTAGACTCTTGCAGTTCCAATTATTGAATACTCTTATCTTAATCAGCTGCTTGAGTGTCAGCTTGCGACGTCCCACAATCTTACGATATTTTAATGAAACTCGTTACAAAGTTGTAGGATTTGGGAGCAGATTCCAACACACCTCGGTTGTAGACGTAAACAGACAAAACATTTAAAAATGGTATTGTATATTTTTTATGTCTTTTCACTATAATTGATATATTTCTTAACTTATATAATATTAATAAGTAACTGGAAAATCTAGAAATTGTACCTGTTAACAAAATAATGACATTGGATTTTGTACCAGCAAAACTTCCATAAATAACTGTTTCACCCAAAAACGCTACAAAATGCTAAATTCCTAGGGCCGTATTCATAGACATTCTTAGCGCCGGCTTCCGGTGGATGATCAGCGAACTAACGTTTTTCGTATTCATAAACCAGTATTAGCGATATGATATGATATTAATTCCGTACAAGTAACCAGTCGATAGCCGGGGCTAGTTTAGCACGCTCGTAGCGCGGGCTAGCGAAATATCTCTGAAAAGCACCCCTAGCGTTTATAAAAAGCTAAATCTGATATCTGTGCTGCTCAATTTCTAATTTTAAATTGCAAAAATCTAGCATCTCTAATTATAATCGAATAAATATCCTACCTTTATCTGTGGTCGTTAGTCTGATAAGTAGGCCTAAGTGATTGGCTAAGAACATTAGATCTCATTTTGTATCCAGAAACACACGGATATTTTTAACATTGAACTCCTATTCTGTAAATGGGTGAAGTATGGGTTTCCTTAAGAATTATAACCCGTTTCACGGTGGTTGAAGCATGACCTTGGATGCGCTGTGAACGAGAAAAGTCTACTCTGTAAGATTTCCACGTGCTCCCGCCCACATAACCTGCGCGAGATGACAAGGCTATGCTTCAACAACGTGGAACAACTTCTATTGCATATAAAAAAAATTGAAGCATTCTCTTTCTCACGTTATATTCTATGCATCCGGCAGAATGACAGTGCGTGTAGTTGCGTAGTTATTAGAGATAAGTAATCGGAGTATGTTAAGTCCAAGGTTGCACTGATTACTTACACGTCGATTTGAATGCTTGCAATTTATACTTATAGTTTTTTAATCCCACCATGAATTACTATGCCGGTTCTGCTGTATGCAACGGTTAATGCGCTGTTTTAATGTTGCATGAAAACCACGGTCGTCGGTTCAAGTCCCGTCTGCGGCTTGGTGTCTGTCTATTATTGGTCGGCCTCGGTAGCGTAGTTGGTATAGCGCTGACCTTCTATGCACGAGGTTGCGGGTTCGATCCCTGCCCAGGTTGATGGCATTTGAGTGTGTTTAAATACGACAGGCTCATGTCAGTAGATTTACTGGCGTGTAAAAGAACGCCTGCGGGACAAAAATTCCGGCAGATCAGCGACGCTGCGAGCGTCGTTAAATAAACCATAATTTAATTTAATTTCTTGTTATAAAATCTACGCATCGATAATAAATAATAGAACAAAATAATAAAAAATATAATCTTAGAGTTTCAAAATGGATTTCGTAAAGGTAGAGCTTGCTCTGACTGCATATTTACAATCAACCAGGTAATAGAAAAACACAGAGAATACAATATACCAACTTATATAGCCTTTATAGATTTCGAAAAGGCCTTTGACAAAGTTAATAGAAACAAATTATGGAGTATAATGGCCAGAAAGGTATACCACAACATCTTATAACAGTGATAAAAAGCATGTATGTAGAAAATAAAATTGTATTAGAAACAGGATCAAATAACAGGAAGAATACTATTGCAAAAATAAACAAAGGAGTAAGACAAGGGTGCCCCCTCTCCCCGCTTTTGTTTAACATATTTATTGACGAAGTCGTGAAAACATGGATGACGGAATTAGATGAACATTTTAAAATTAATAATACATTATTAGACACATTATTGTTCGCTGACGATCAAGTTTTAATCTGTAGTTCAGAAGATAATCTGCAAAGAGCCTTATTCAAATTAAATATAAGTAAAGATTATTCTTTAAACATTTCTCCTAATAAAACAAAAGTGTTTGCATTTAGAGGATCGGAAACAATAAGAGCTAAAATTATATTAGAAGGGAAAACCTATTGAACAGGTCAACTGCTTTAATTACCTCGGTTGCAACATATCATATTTGAAAAACGAAGATTTTACAAATAAAATAAATAAATTCAATTAGATATGCGGTACAATAAGAAGATGTTTAAATACTACGCGGAAAGACACCAAACTTAAATTTTACAAAGTGATAGCAGTTCCTATGTTAATGTATGGTGCAGAATTTTGGGTTCTAAATAAGAAAGAAGAACGCAGAATAGATACTTTATGGGATAGGAAAAGAAATGATGACATTCGAAAAGAACTCAAAATATTCAAATTAACAGAAAAAATATGTCAATATAGGAACGATTGGATGGAACATGTAGAACGGATGGAAGATGACCGCATTCCAAAATTAATTTTAAATTATAAACCGAAAGGTGTAAGGAATGTTGGCAGACCGAGAAGGAGATGGATACAACAGTTGTAATTCATGAGACCGGAACGAGCCAGTTATGACTTCCTGAAGCTGATGATGATCTATTGTTATTGTGATATTTTGCTTACTTAGAGCTTCGACGCCGTGCTTATATCACGTTAAAAGAATCTCCCCTCTCGCTCATCTAAACATGTTTGGGTCTTGATGAAGTCCAGATAAAATTAGTCCAAGGATGTTCAAGGTTCGTAGGCGCCTTAGAATAGAATAAATTATTGCACGTACAGTATATAACAGTCTTGTTCGTACAGCCCTTATTTTTGTGACAATGTACGTTTTAACTGTCAATTAAGATAAAAATGTTGTTTTCTTCTTCACGTATATAATTGTGTCCAGTTTATGCATAATATTCGCTATTAGATTTAATTATAAAGTATCTTTAAAACATTTGTTTGTATTTTAAAAAGAAATCTCCATTATTCGTTATGTTCGATATGCAACTTTTCTGTTTGTACACCTACAAGTCTTGCCCTATTTCACTGTTTCAAAATACGCTAACCGGTTCGTGCTTGCTACTGCTGAGTGGTGGCTTCCCTTGTTTACATTTTTACCTTGCAAGCATGACAATAGTGTACGAGATGGCGAAGCGAAAGCAACTTTCAGAAGATCTGGAGAAAGATATTGTTCAATTTGTCCTTAAGCGCAAATCTTTAAGGGAAAAAAGTAAAATTGTTGTACATACACATTCAACAGTTCAGCATATTGTACACAAATTTAATTATGAAGGGTCTTGTAAGAATTTTAGGCGAAAATCAAAAGAAATAATATTAAATGAAAGGGATGAAAGATACATTGTACAACAAATTCGTCGTTACCCTAGGTCAAGTGTTGAAAAACTGAGTTCACAAGTACAAGACACTATAGGAAAAGGAATATCTAATCAGACCATTCGTCGTGTACTGTAAAAACACGGATATCATGGCAGGGTTCCACGTAAGAAACCTTTTATTAGTGAGTCAAATAGAATAAAAAGACTTCTATTTGCAAACGAACACGTTTCTAAAGAGAGGGACTATTGGGATCGTGTAATATGGTCCGACGAGACGAAGATAAATCTTTGCGGTTCAAATGGTTGCAACAGAGTGTGGAGGAAGGCAAACTCTGTCTTCAGGAAAGAAAATAATATTCCTATTGTAAAAGACGGAGATGGTTCCATCATGATATTGGCCTGTATGTCTTCCTCTGGAGTCCGAAACGTACACTTCATTGATGGAATTATAGATAAAATGATGTACAAGAGTATTCTTGTGACAAATTTGAAAGAAAGTGCTAAAAAAATCGGCTTCCATGATGATTATATATTTCAACATGATAACGACCTTAAACACACCTCCGAAATCGTCAAGACCTGGCTCATTTGGAACGTTCTCCATCAACTCAAAATGCCACTTCAATCAGGGGATTTAAATTCTATCGAGCATTTGTGACCAATTTTGAAAAGGAGGATACGAAATAGCAAGGTAACATCCATTCCGGAGCTCAAAAGAATAGTGGCAGAAGAATGACAGAATATCACCCCAGAGGTTTGCAAGAAACTTGTCTCTTCAATGAAAAGAAGATGTGAGGAGATTATTAAAGCCAAAGGATATGTTAAAAGATATTAATTTTGTGTAATAGTTGGCAATTAAGACTTTGAAAAGTACAAAATGATTAGATGTACGAAGAGAAAAGTTGCATAAAATGTGCATATTTTTTTTATTTTGTATGTTTATTTATACTGATTTGAAAAATTAGATGAAGCTTATTTCCTATCCTGAAAAGAAGATATTGTTTTTTCATATTTTAATTTAACCCATTAAAATAGATTATATTTTCGATAACAAAATTATATATTTTTAATAAGAATATTACTGTACGAACAAGATTGTTACATACTGTATATATCGAGACAAAGAATGCAAATTTATATTTGGAAATAATGGAGCTAAATTTACACAGAGTAATGTCAAAATTATGTTAACACTTCAATGGAAAATAAATATTTTGTTATTTCTTTATTTCAAGTATATGTTACAAGGTTAGGTATGCATAGAGTGTTCGTTGTACGCACGAGAAACATATCCCCATTCAATTGCTGCGATACAAAACGCATTTCAGTTGTAACCTGGCCATACCTCAGGCTTCACGTCATTCATGACGTAACGAGTCTAAGCACAACTAATGTAATATCCTCATTGTGGTATAAATTCCTACGTTTAGTATTGGGTAACAGGTTGACGCCAGAAACAAAGAAGAGTGGGATTGGCAAGCTTAATAGAAGTGTTCAGATCTCCAAACATAATCCGCAGAAAGTTTGATAAGATTTCAACGAGGTCCACCAGAGGTAAATGCCTGTTGTGCCATTACCGCTACTGGTGTAATTAGACCTTACTTTTTGAACTCCCAACATTGAGTTCCGAAAGATATTTTACACTTGTTGCAGTGAAATGCTGTTGATTAACTTCTGTTGAAAATACGTTTCGCGTGATATTTTTAGTAGTATGATGCACCTGTGCGTTTTGCTTGTAATGTTCGTGATTTTCTAGACAACATACCTATTTCCAGGAAGATCGATAGAAATGGAATGGGATTACGGTAAGAGGGCACTACCGACCTTTCAAGATATATATTGCGCTAACCTTCAAGCTAGACCAGGCTTGCAGAAGTGGGCGCCAATTGTAGCGTACTTCATAAGGCGGAATACGTCACTCATCCCTTCCTTCCATCCCCGCGTCATTGACTTATTAGGGGAGGGGATTTGTATTCAGTGTCTGTGTTATGTGATTGCGTACGGGTCACAAAGACGAAATTCAACGCCGCGCCGGTGGGCTGTGGACGGGGAACCAACTCTTTCCCCATACTTCCACCCCTCGCCAGTTCTGCATCCCTGAGCTAGACGCAACCCCAAACTCACACCGGCTGATTACACTAAAGTTCGCTGCGTACCCTGGTTTTGAGCAGGCAACACCACTCGTCCCAAGGTCAGTAGCATCCTCCGTGAGTCGCCAGCCGGTCTTCGGGGAATGCTATGAAATGATGACGAAATGGAGAAATATTGACGGAATTATGTAAGTGCCTAATATGGGGAAACGGGAGAATCAATATCAATATGAATTTATCAATGAAAAATCCCAGACCTGACCGGAACTCGAACCCAGACCTCCTGCGTGACAAACTGAAGGTCATGTTGACCAGTCAAGGTGGATAGGAAGAAGTAGATCTCCTTTACAGTGGCCTTCCTATTCCCCTGGATCACGCTCTGCAAATTCTGATTAAGGGAAATTGTGAAAGAGTTGGGATTATCTGTAATCTCAAGGAAAGAATAACAAATGTGGTAACATCTGTTCCCAAAGAATTCTGCGTCATAGCGTTAAATGTCCCTTTTGAACGTTTCCAGTTGTGTGTTTATAAAAATGGACAACAGGTTGAGATCTCATAAGATATGAAAAATATTTTAGAGTAGCGTTTTCACAGTTGACTAAATTTTCTTCCCATTCAAGTGTTAACATAATTTTGACATATTCTGTAGTTGCGGGTAGGATTTTTCCAGACGTTCAAATTATATCTAACGTGAATTTCTTCGTGCATTTTTTTCCGAAACCATTTGCATATCAATGACTTGTTTTTATTGTTTGTGGTAACATATATAGGGTTGTCATACCCTCTTGAGTCCTGAGAGTATATACTAGCCTATATACTATACTATATTATGCTTCATACATGATTATTATACTGGGAGTATATAATTTATACCGACAAACTTTTGAATCGGATAGACAACCTTCTTTCAAACACTTTTCACGAAGGAACCCATGAGCTCGGACACTTCGTTTCAATGCAAGAAGAGTTAAACGCTACTCCGTCAGCGCAGTATCATTCTTTGACCCAGTTTGTTTATTCCCTGAGCTCGGTATCACGCATTAACCCAATTTGATTATTACCCGCTTTATGAAACCCTTGTTGACTCTGAAGAAGATGTTGCAACACACATTGTCTGCGCAGTAGCTGAAATCAGGGAAATGCCTTGCTAGGGTACGACAAAGTATGACACGTCGATGCAATGTTTGTCGAAAGTCAATAAACGTGTGTTCCAGCACTTGTAGCGATGAGACAGTAAAGCAATAGATCCATACTGCTAATCTAACACTGAAATGAGTGTTTTTCCTTTACATTCGCTTTGTTTTGTTTGTGTTTTTCTGTATGTTTGGGTCAATAAATTGTGCCTGTAACATTAATGATTTGTTTATTCACTTTTCACGTAACTAATTACTTCAATCCTTCCTGTACGATCGAACTCTCTTGCTCTGAAACGAAGTGTCGCAGCCCATGGATTCCTCAGCATAAACTGTTTGAAAGAAGGTTATCTATCCGATACCAAAGTTTGTCGGTCTAATTTAGAAACACCCTGTATAAGAGCAGTGTATGTAGAGACCTGAAGTATAATATAATCAGTCTAGTGTATACAGTCACGAAACTTGAGTTTATGAGGAGGGTACTAGGACCGGGTAGCTCAGTTGGTAGAGCAGCTGGCTACGGACTGGAAGGTCCGGGGTTCGATCCTAGGTGGCGACAGGATTTTTTCTCGTTGCCAAACTTTCAGAACGGCCCGGAGGTTCACTCAGCCTCCTATAAAATTGAGTAAAGCCCGGACGAGAAGTTATGGCACCGGCGCGAGAGACGCATTTTAGTTCGTTTGCTTGGACTCGCCCTCACACTAAACTGGAGGGGTGTTGGGTTAATTGGTTACTAGCATTCCGAGTGTTCAGATCGTTCTGCTACTACCGCTATTGCTAATACTGAAAACATCCTTCTGACCGCCCTCATTATTGCATTGTCTAAGGTGTCAAATCATAGAGTAGTTCATAGTCAAGGACATGAAATAGCATGCAATGTATGGAAATTCATGTCAGAAGAGGCTGTAAACGGAATACCAATTCCATTGAAAAGCGTGTGTGCAAGAGTACTGGCTGCCACTGGTATTTCAAAGCGAACCTTGGCAAGAATCAGGAAAGAAGGGAAAAATATTGAGGCAGGAACAGCAAATCTTTCTCCAGTCCGGAAAAATCACAGCCGAAGAAGAAAATTGTTGCAGCTGTAGACAGTTTTGATGAGGAAGACATAAGAAGACTCGTCTATAATTTCTGCGCTACGCATAAGCAGAGGCCGACTCTGCAATCGCTTCTTCCAAAAATGGATATCAGTGTATGATTATGTGAAGAAAGTAGAGAATAATTACATTGAAATTGAGCACGTGATGGATAGTATTTTAGAACATTTCCATAAACTTAGGGACATCTGATTCCAGCACAGATCAGTCGTCTGATTCGGACGGAGAATAAGAATGTAAAGATGGAATGGCGGGCGTAATTCCATTAGGTACCTTCGGACTCTTGAGTAGGAAAGTGGTGACACTAAGGTAAGACGAATGTTTTTGGAAAGAGATGAAACGGATATGCCTGCCGCTCTGAGCTTGAGAACCGTAACCCAAACAACCCCCACTCCTCTACACTGCTGGCCGACAATTTAAAACTTCGCGCATGTTGGTGCCATAACATCTCGTCTCAGCTCTACCGGGTCTTTCCCGCGGGTAAAAGGCGGTCAGAGCGTCGTGCCGATCAAACCACCTCATTCTAATGCCGAGGTCATGGAAAGCATGGGGCTCTACCTCCATGCCCCTCATGTGCCTTCATGGCATGTTACGGGGATACTAGGAACAATAGACTATGTAGGTAGTACTATTTCGCATTGTCTGTGATGAGGCGATAGTAGCGATCCTAGTGATTAGCTACTATCTATGGATGCATATTTACTACGTATTGAGCTTCGTGACTATATATACTAGACTGTGGTATAATGTACCTGCATTTGTGCCTTTACTGTAACATACAGAATTTTTTCAGCATTTTTCTTATTTCAGTGACTTTTTTGAAGTGTAGAATTGTATTGAACTTTAAAAATAAAACAACAAATATCTCAGGACTCAGAGGATATGTACCGGAAAACCGGGACTATCCCGATTTTTATGACCAAAATTACAGTCCTGGCCGGATGGCCAGAAAATTATGATAATCCCGAATTTTTATGAATTTCGTAGACACACCACAAAATTTTTGTTATTCAGATTACCGTGCAATGATTTATTCGATCTGTGTAATGATCGATTGTGTATCTTTCGCTTTCCGTTGTATCGAATATAACCATCGATTATGATTTCGAGATCTACTTCCGCTTTACCATGCAATACCGTGTGCTGGCGTCTGCTTCCTCTTTCCTCTTGTTTGTAGCCTTGTGTACACGTGATTTTCGAGTTTATATTAAGCCTAAAAGTTATAAATAACTAACACATAAACGAGACAAACAAAGTTCAATGAAATATATTCGAAGGACTGTCCCTCGAATAAAAAAGGACGTTATGAAGACGAAGCTTATTGCCAACTTTGCATTTAAATACTGTAGAAAGAAAAGAAACTTATTCTTAATATTCATAATACATTTATTCCAGCAATAAATCATGTTGTTTGTTCCGGTTTTTATAATTCACAATATCGATCGTCTAGTTCAAAAGTGCGACAACTCAAAAAACAAGTTTTGAGATATCTTCAGTTGAAATTTTCAAATAAATCACTTAGAAAGGAACACAGTTCTGGTTCATAACCACGACTATTAGAAATGAGTCAGTATTCAGGACGAGTTTATCATAATCTTCCACTTCATTATTAATACATTTCGAAGTGTACTAATAATGAATTAGTAAAGTCTATAGTTATAATTACTTCTAAACCAGTTTATTTAGTTTTTTTTTCTTTTTTGTTGTAGATATGACTTATCTCAATACTGAATCGGAAAGAGCTCCGAAAGGGGCTTTCAGTAGTATAAATAAAAAATGGCAATTTTTGAGTTGTCGCACTTTTGAACTGGACGATCGATATGTGGATACGGTAAGTCATGTCCCGGTTTTTATGACTCAGGATATGCAACCCTAAACATACACGAAATGTGACTTTCGTTTAACCCTTTGAGCACTAAAAACTTCTTCAAATAATACACAGTAGAGAAAGTTAATTCATCCGAAATATACATATTTTTAGACAAAAGCGAATCTATGGCGAGTCCTTGGCATTAACCCTTTTGATTTGATTACCCCCCTCGCCTTTGATTTGATTACCTGGTTGGGTTTTTCCGAGGTTTTCCCCAACCAAAAGGCAAATGCCGGGTAATATTTTGGCGAATCCTCGGACCTCACCTCATCTCACTACATCTCGCCAAAATATTATAAAAAGTTGCACAAAATTGTAAAAATTGTAGAAAATTACTAAATTGTAAAACTATAAAAATGTGTAAAAATTGTAATTGTAATATTGTAAAATTTTGACTTGTTCCACATCTTAAAGCTTCATTGCTCATGTAAGATCTATGGAGTAAAATGAATGAATTAATAAAAAAGAATGTAGAATGTAACTATAATCTGTTCATGATTAACACGTTTACTGCGACTGTGCTGAAATTCATATTATGACGATCTTGCAACCGTACTGTAATTAATATAAAAGTCACTGTGTGGTGTGCCAGCAAGAGACAGAAGC
The DNA here is from genome assembly GCF_040183065.1 of Periplaneta americana. Lineage (NCBI taxonomy): Eukaryota > Metazoa > Arthropoda > Insecta > Blattodea > Blattidae > Periplaneta > Periplaneta americana. The sequence continues at coordinate 85,133,448 of NC_091133.1, forward strand.
AATTAAAACTTGTGTACGGCCTACACGTGTGCGTTTTAAAGTGCATTAACACGCAATAATGACTTGCGAAGTACTTGTTTGTCCCTAAATTATTTTATAATGTCTCTTCCGGCAACGTCAGCTACAGAAAGCAACTCAGTTTAAAGAAAATTTGTGTGTGTTTTTGTTTACTTTACACGTGGAAGTACGGCAATTTCTTGTCAGCGCTAATATAAGCATTGGCAGGACGCTTCACTAGCAATCTGTTGTGAGGTTTCACGCGCTGTTGCCAGCTTCTGTGAGACTTTTCAAATTCTTTGGACGAAATCTGTTGGTGTTCATCATAATATATATTTTTGAAGACACTCTTGCGTAACAAGCCCGTGTAATTATAACCGTAAGATTGTCTTACAGTTAAAAACCATTAGCAGCAATACGTTTCAGGAAACATGGGGGCCCGGGTTCAAATCCTGGTTGGGACAAGTTACCTGGTTGTGGGTTTTCCGGAGTTTTCCTTCAGTCCATTAAAAGCAAATACTGGGTAACTTTCGGCGCTGGACTCTAGACTTATTTCGCTGGAATCACCACCTTCATCTCACTCAGACGCTATATAACCATAACAGTTGATAAAGCGTTGTAAAATAACCAATTAATAAAATACGTTTCAAGCGGCTCTTCTGGAACCAGCTAGGCCTACATCTCCATTTTTTCATCTCTTCATGGATCGCCCCAATTTCTTCTTTTATAATAATAATAATAATAATAATAATAATAATAATAATAATAATAATAATAAGAGCTTTTATTGGGTTATTTTACGACGCTGTATCAACATCTAGGTTATTTAGCGTCTGAATGAAATGAAGGTGATAATGCCAGTGAAATGAGTACGGGGTCCAGCACCGAAAGTTACCCAGCATTTGCTCGTATTGGGTTGAGGGGAAAACCCCGGAAAAAACCTCAACCAGGTAACTTGCCCGACCGGGATTCGAACCCGGGGATAGTAATAATAATAATAATAATAATAATAATAATAATAATAATAATTTATTTAACCTGGCAGAGTTAAGGCCATACGGCCTTCTGTAACACTCAACCAGGAGTAAAACTTCGTTACAAAAAACACTACAAATTTACAAAGTACACTACAATTTTACACACAAAACTGAATAAGGTAATAATAATAATATAATGTAAACAACAAGTAAGTAGAAATCATGCATAATATATAACATACAGAAAGAAAGGAAAAAGCATAATAAAATGTGAACAGCAGGTCAAAATAAATGAGACATACAAAGTATAAGAAAAATAAGACAATTATTGATAGTAAAATAATGATATAATAATATCATATTGTAGGTGTAAATTAGTTTTGTTCTTGATACGTTTAAACCAGTTCTTTTGCCTTGTTTTATCTCTAGGAAGCATTGCTATGAGGAATTGTAATATTTTCTCCCCATACGAAGTATAAAGAGACATTATCTTTCCTTCCTTTGCTTCACGGAGTCCACATCTCTGGAGTAACGGTTAGCGCGTCTGGCCGCGAAACCAGGTGGCTCGGGTTCGATTCCCGGTCGGGGCAAGTTATCTGGTGAGGTTTTTCCAGGGTTTTCCCTCAACCCAATATGAGCAAATGCTGGGTAACTTACGGTGCTGGACCCCGGAATTATTTCACCGGTATTATCACCTTCATCTTATTCAGACGCTAAATAACATAAGCTGTTGATAAAGCGTCGTAAAATAACCTAGTAAAATAAAAAAAAAAAGGCTTCACGGATTGGGCTGTTAAGATGCATCTACAGTATCTACACGGTTCAACTTCTCTTTCCACTTACGCATTCAAGCAGTGCATACAAGGTTGATATTTAATTTTAATTAATACGAGTATATATACGTAGTGAAGATTATATTCAAAACGGTGCACCATGTAGACACAAAATCTTCATGCATCATAATTCAACGCGCGTTTTAAACTTGATTCTTTCAATATTCTTCCCAGATTGCATGCGTACGCGCATGGAAAATTGAACCGTGTAGATGCAGCTTTACGTCTTGAGATGAATAAAATTGATCCTGCAAACCTGTTCTTGGGCGGCCCACATTTCTTATTTCGTATTTGTTTATATGCTAGAATCCGTTTCAGTAGTTCTTGCTTATCTGTTCTCAAAATGTGATCGTACCAATTTTGTTTTTGTTGTGATTTTGTAATTTAAATTACATACATTGTTGTTTAGTCAGCTGCCCGAAGACAGGTCTGAACCTCACGAGTGATACCAACAAGTCACCACTTATGAGGCAACTAAGCCAGGAGATAAATTAGATAGTGAAGGCCAGTTCCTTTCCCTCTCCATTGCATACATCGCCGACTAACTACATATTACATTAATCAAACTTCAGATGCATGCAAACCTTTGAATACCCCCCTCCCCACCCGGAATAAGGGTATATAGTGCATGGTTTCCCTAGAAACTATTAACACAATAGTGGCATTGAATTTCTACCATCAAACTTTCCGTAAGTATTTCACCAAAAAACGCTACAAAATGCTAAATTCTAGCGTATTTGAACAAGTTTCTCGATACTCCTTTGTTATACAAATCACTGCTGTGTATCAAGTTCTATTTTCTTAGGTCCTAGGCTTATTTCTTATTTATTATATCTTGTATATTCTTTCACATATCTAAAAAGTTGTATTTTATCGTCCTGTAGTTGACTCTAACCTCTGGATTTAATGACGCATATCTCACGTCTGTTTATTACTTCAAGTTCAAATACGAATTTTCATGTTTAAGTTACAATTTTCTCTCAGCAAAGAAAAAGTGTTGTGTTAAAAATAATCAGTCTTGGGGATTTCAATGCGTTGCCAAGTTCTTATCTACTTTCCCGGGTCCGAAAGTGTTTTGAGGACGTCTAGAATAGATATCAGCTCTTTAAAATCGCAGAAGTTTAACAAACTTAACGGCACAGCTGATTAATCTGTACTGTGAGAAAGCCTTCGGTCTTAATGGCGGCTGACAGTTTCTGGGAATACTTACCAAACTTCTAAGTAACCGTTGCTATTAAAGTGTTTGGGTCAAGACGACAGCTGCTGGCAGTTGTTAGCATAAAACTTAGCATTCTCAAAAGAATGTTTCTTTTCAAATAGACCTATAATGACTCCTGCTTTCTAACGTTTGGCTGAACCATAATTGTACCCTTGTCAGGTAGACTGATGTACAATAGAATGAAAAGCATTGTATTGCTGTGCAGGTTTTAAATTTATAGCACACGTACCAATAATGACATACTACTACCACACAAGCTAGTAGATGAAGTGAGATAAATAAATGAACAATTAAAGAGACAAAGAATAATCACTATTGCAGAATTATAGAAAATGCTGGTTCCCAGAATGTATTTGTTAGTTCTTTAACTCTTAACATCCCTACAAGTTCTAAACTATAGTTGAAAGAACGTCCACTGATGTTAATGGTTCACTAAGAGTCCTCTACAGATTTAATTTTGGTCGTTGAAGAAAATAACTGTCCCTTGCTAAACCGTAAATAAGCCACAGATTCCAAAAATAAAATGTAAAGCTTGTTTCCTTACATTTCAAGGTTAAGTAGGGAACAAATTGGCACTTAAACATCAGTGTTAAAGGACTTGCATGCATGTCATGCATGCGTATGGAAATTATTGTACATATACGAAAATAATTTGAGGTATACTTGGTTGTTAATATAGGCGGCCAATTACGGGCAGAAGGTACAGACATCCAGTGTGAACTGATAACTACATGCTGCAAGACAGTTTATCATTTTACCAGAGCTATATTAGAAAATCACAAAAATCTGCTCGAAAAGTATGACAATATTGATTTGTTTCTCGGTTTCGGCAATTTAGGTAGAGAATTATACTTACATTATTTGATATTAACACCGAAATTAGCGAGACATAACCTTACTTAAAAGAAAGCTTTTAATAGGAAAAGTAGCATCTTCTGTGGATCTTAGGAAAAGAACTAGGAAGAGACTAGTGAAGTGCTTTGTGTGGAGTGGCATTATGAGTCAAACCTGGACATTATGACGAAGTGAAGAGAAATGACTGAAAACATTTTAAATGTAGATATGGAGAAGAATGGTTTGTGTGAAATTGACAGATAAAATAAGAAATGAAACTGCCAGAAAGAGTGTGTGAAGAAAGAACAATGCCGAAACTGATCAGGAAGAGAAAAAGAAATTAGCTGTGTCACTGGTTTAGAAGAAACTGCCTCCTGAAGGATGCACTGTAAGCAATGGTTAACGAAAAAAAGGTTTGGAGCAGAAGAAGATAGCCGATGATTGACACGTTAAGATACAGTATACTAGTTGAGTCAGAAAGTGCCGGAACTTCGGGTGGCAACGCCATGCTCTATAGGCAACTTCTCTGCCTTGTCCGTGTGGTATGTGACCTACTCTCCAGGCATATAGACTCAGTGCGGCTGCGCATGAGAATGGGGAAAACTAACGTAGGTAGCCGGAAACAATCGAAATGCAGTGCAGCTCTCAGCTTCGTTTAGTGAAGACGTGTAATAGTAAAATTATGCTTGAAAGAACAGAGAGTTAACATTAAATTTTATGATGAAAGAGTGATGGAACGGAGAAAAATTCTCTCCGGCGCCGGGATTTGAACCCGGGTTTTCATCTCTACGTGCTGATGCTTTATCCACTAAGCCACGCCGGATACAATCCCGACGCCGTTTAGAATCGTCTCAGATTAAGCTCCATCTCTCGGGTTCCCTCTGGTGGCCGCCCTCTGCACTACGTCATAGGTGTCTATGAACGCAGGACCGAAGTCCATACATGTGTTGAGGTGCACTCAGATGAGTGACTAATTGGCCGGGATCCGACGGTATGGGCGCCGTCTTAAATCACAAAGTGATTTATTACGCATATCATATATATATTGATGAAAGAGTGATGGAACGGAGAAAAATTCTCTCCGGCGCCGGGATTTGAACCCGGGTTTTCAGCTCTACGTGCTGATGCTTTATCCACTAAGCCACGCAGAATATCTGCATGGAAATATCATATGTACTTCAGTACATCAAAATATATATATATTAAATTTTATGTTAAACTCGGTAAGGAAGCCCTACTGATGAGCAGCGGGAAGGACGGCAACGGGTTAGTGGAGACCTGATTGACAGGGTGGACCAGGATCCAACTCTCTTGCACAGATTGATCACAGGTGACGAGACATGAGGTTTCCTTCCCGACCCGCAGCCAAAGCGGCAGTCTGCAACAAGCAAATCTCTCGGCTCACCACGGCAAAAGAGATTCCGTGGCGACCGATCAAAGGGGAAAGTAATGCTTGAAGTGTTCTTTGATATCCAGGGTCTCGTATATTTGGAGTTTATTCCTGAGGGTCGAACTGTTGGTAAGGAGACGCATGTTACAATTCTTCGGCGTCTTCGTGATGCAGTTCGACGAAAAAGACCCAATTTGTGGCAAGGACAGAATTGGGTTCTCCATCATGAAAATGCCCCAAAGTCAAATCTCTACTCTAGGGACGGCGGTTTTCTTCAGTCGAAGAGGTGAAATTTCATGCGACAAGCGCTCTGCGGGAAGTGATCAAAGATGGGCTATAGGAATGTTTCGAGAAGTGGTATGGACGCTGGCAGAAGTGTGTCACTGCTCAGAGAGCGTACTTTGAAGCCGGTGTTGTGTAAATGGTTATGTGCCATCTGCAACAAAGGTTCGCACTGAGTCTGTGCGCCTGGAGAATAGGTCATGTATCACAAGGATAAGGCAGAGAAGTTGTCTATAGAGCATGTCGTTGCCACCCGAAGTTCCAGTATTTTCTGACTCTACTAGTATAGATTGTATCCGGAGTCTTAAGAGGAAGGCGGAACATAGGGAAGATAGGAGAATGCTTGCTGGATTTAAAGCAAGGGACCTGTTTTTGGGCAGAAAGCTAGAAATGGATTAATCTTGCTTGGTTGTGCAATGAAGTACGATTTAGCGTTACGCCAATCTTTGCCCCCAGAAAAGATTGAAGACCTCAGCTTCACATCAAGATCTCCATCTACACTACAAGATTTGCAGCATCTATAATAAATGCATTCTGTGAGTAAAACACCTTGCTTCTACGAGTATGTACCACTTTGAAGCTGTGTATTCAGATACGAATCAGTTTTCGTTGGATGTTCTGAAAATTACACTTTTTTGTTACATAAAACACGAGTTATTTGCTCTGAAAATTTGCAGGGTTGTTTCACTTCCACCCTGTATATTTTTGTCTAAAAATTATTGTATATTAATTTATTACACACTTATGAAGAAATATACAATATTTTTAGCATAAAATAAGTTTGCAATAAAAGATATGCAACAATTTCTTTGAATTTTAAATTTATTTAACTGGCTGTAAAATTCCATTGAGGGATTGGCCAAACCAAAAAAAAAAATCATTGATAACATTTTTTACATTAAGAATTACTACAAATTATTTTTTTTATTTTTGCTGAAGATAGAAATAATCTTAATTTTTTAACCTAATGCGTAAAATGTCATCACATTGATATTGTGTATTAATTTCAGCCTTCTAGGTACAATACTTTCTGAGACGTGAATATATATTCGTCCGAAATACATTTGATGGTAAAATTTGACATTTTTACAGTAATGCGAAGTTCAAGAAGTCTCCGCTAGATGCTGACATGCGAACATGTAAGCGTGCTGGTATCTGTCGAGAGTTGCATAAAACTTGCAAGTGAATAAGCGATGAGCGTTATCTAATAGCCAACTAACGTCCTTAATAACCAAAAATCAAATGCAATAAAACTTATTAAAAATCACTTGTAAAAATAATGAAATACAAAACACTAAAAACAAAGACACATTCACGCAAACATCAGGATTTTGTGAATCCCCTGCCACTTTTTATTGTCATGGTCATCGAGTGATGTCGATATCGTCTGCGGTAAGATAAGCCTAATGCATTGTTTTTCATGGGGCTGATCTGTAAGCAGGTGAAGATCCGGTTTAATTTTGGCAAGGAATTAAGATTCACTTAGTTCGTGAAATAAAAATACTCACTTTTCTTGGAACTGAACTCTTGCGGCATGCAACTTTTGCTATCGTCTTTACATACGGCGTTATAAATATCTACTTAGAACTAGCAGGTCGTTACTGAAAATGCGTCTAAAGAAAACGTAAACGTTGTGTTTGTTGATTATAGTTTATAATATAACGTACCATAACGTACACACATATACACAGACAGATAGATAGACAGAAATGTTCACAGCCTGTGTTCAATGTTTGTGCGTGTGCTCATATTGATACTAGCTACACAGTCTATATTTTTAAAGCTGACTTACCTGTACTTGTGAATATAGTTGCGGTCTTGTAGAATACTGGTCTTGTAGTTTCGGTAGAATACGAAATGGTCGTAGATTTGGTTATATTGGTCAGAAAAGAAACTTGAATGCATGTATAGGAATCAAAGTACTGTATTTTTCTTCGGTTAACCGTTTACAAAATCATGTAACAACCAACGAAATACCTTTGTAGAATACCCAATAGGGCTGTAAGCTACTTATGAGTGTTATAATTATTGGTGTAAATAGTAATTTGGGCATAAATTTAATATGTCAAATGGATATTTAGATAGAATTTGTTGCTTCTTTTAATCACTGGCATTTTGCTATCAGTTGCTAGAAATACATTTTTCTGGAATACAATGTTCCTGGAACTCGTACAGATCCCAGAAGTCACCTGAGTGATTGTATATTAAGAATATCTATAGGGAAGAGCATATAGCTTAAATTATAAGAATTAATCTTCAATTTCATTTAATTATAAATGAGATACCAACGTTAAAGATTTAAGGGGTTAGGTACAGTTTATAGCAGTAAAATTTTGGAATTATTCAACATTTTCCCCTCCATTACTTTATCTTGTACAATAATGAAAATTGGTATGTGTGAAACACGTCCTTCTGCTATGCGAAACAATTATTTTTACGATTAAAATATATATATATATATATATATATATATATATATATATATATCTTACCTGTACTTGTGAATATAGTTGCGGTCTTGTAGAATACTGGTCTTGTAGTTTCGGTAGAATACGAAATGGTCGTAGATTTGGTTATATTGGTCAGAAAAGAAACTTGAATGCATGTATAGGAATCAAAGTACTGTATTTTTCTTCAGTTAACCGTTTACAAAATCATGTAACAACCAACAAAATGCCTTTGTAGAATACCCAATAGGGCTGTAAGCTACTTATGAGTGTTGTAATTATTGGTGTAAATAGCAATTTGGGCATAAATTTAATATGTCAAATGGATATTTAGATAGAATCTGTTGCTTCTTTTAATCACTGGCATTTTGCTATCAGTTGCTAGAAAGACATTTTTCTGGAATACGATGTTCCCGGAACTCGTACAGATCCCAGAAGTCACCTGAGTGATTGTATATTAAGAATATCTATAGGAAAGAGCATATAGCTTAAATTATAAGAATTAATCTTCAATTTCACTTAATTATAAATGAGATACCAACGTTAAAGATTTAAGGAGTTAGGTACAGCTTATAGCAGTAAAATTTTGGAATTATTCAACATTTTCCCCTCCATTACTTTATCTTGTAAAAAGGTAAAGGTATCCCCGTAACATGCCATGAAGGCATTTGGGGGCATGGAGGTAGAGCCCCATGCTTTCCATGACCTCGGCATTCTTTATCTTGTACAATAATGAAAATTGGTATGTGTGAAACACGTCCTTCTGCTATGTGAAACAATTATTTTTACGATTAAAAAAATATTTATATATATATATATTTTTTTTTTTTTTTCAAAATTCATAATGGTGGCAGTTTACTGTGCAGTGATGAAGCGTTTCCCTCATAACTCATAAACTTGTTAACTTTTTCATGTTGTCTCTCTTTTATTTTATTGCTGAAACTCATATTTACACTATCATACTCTTTCAACTACATTCCTTAATTTTTTTTTCATTTTGTGTTAAAAGAAAAAACTGATATTTGACCATTTTTGAATTAATTTATTTTTTATGAGACAATCTATCAAAGGTAGAGAAGTGATCTTGCATCATATTGTAGATATGACATGTATAAATACACACAAAAAAGTTCATCACAGAATGTTGGAAATTTTTTTAGTTACGTGGGAAACACTTCATCACTGCACAGTGAACTGAATTTTGGAAAAAAAAATTGTAAAATTTTTTTAAATCGTAAAAATATTTTTTTCATATAGCAGAAGGACAATGTTTTACACATACTAATTTTAATTATTGTGCAAGATACAGTAGTGGAGGAAAAAAATGTTAAAAATTTCCAAAATTTTACTGCTGTAAGCTGTACCAACCCTTAAATGATTGCAAATTATGCTTTAGGCGATCAGAGAAGTGTTAGATTATGCAATTTTCATTGCTACAATGGTTTTGTTTAATTTTTAATCTCGGTTATATAATTTCTTAGTTAAAATTAACTTTTATAATTTTGAATTTATAGTCCAGTTAATTTACTTACTTTTCGAAGTAATAACTCAAGTGTTCAGTTGCCATTGCATTATGGTAATCAATGCGGAATATTTCTATTCAGCTTCCTTTTTGTTGAATGTTTTTTGTATCGTACAGTGTTCTATGGTACCCTACCGCAGCTTTACACCTCTACTTATGAAGCATTGTGCTCATCCCATGTAACAAGTCCCACTATGTGCCATGTGTAGGAGTAAAATTACTCAATCAGAAAGAGTTTTTTTTTTAACATTTGTTAAATTTTTGCACACAAAGGTCGTCCTCGGTGATCTAGCGGTTACCATGCTAGCCTTTGGATTTGAGGTTCGCGTATTCAAACCCGGCCGAGAACAATGGATTTTAAAGAGCGATATAATAATAGCCTGGCTTCCTTCGGGAGAGAAAGATCTGGGAGGCCCGTATCATATACAGGGTAGAAGGAAACTTTTTAAATTAATTCACAGTGGTAATAGATGAAGTCAGTGCGAACAATTGTTGTCAAATAAGTTTTTTGATACGTCCAATAGTTTTGAGAATACGAAATATAAGTATGCAACGCTCCTTGAGGTTGTCATTGCTGCTCAGTGGGGGTAAGTGTAACTGCAGTCATCACTCCGCAAGACTTGTGAGAGGAGAATGTAAACAAGAACGTCTTATCAAATACTTTCTCTACAAAGATATACTGTAGATCAGACGTCTCCAAAAGCGTACTCGCGAGTAAGGCCCTGAACGGAACCGAAGCCAGTACGTAATGAGCGCGCTCCACCTCACCCATCCCCACGTGTACTGTACTCAATGTTTATGCCAAACGAAGAGCAGTGGTAGACTGCCATTATCATTGTGTTGGTCGGAGTGTTCGACCGTTTCACAATGTCTTCTAATCATGGACGTAGTACATTCAAGGATTAAAGGGAAGATAAATATATTTTCGTGTTAGTGGGAAGAATATGAAATGTTTAATTTGTTCGAAAAAATCTTAAGAGTGTGTTAAAATTCAACATTTGAAAATAATTTATTTTGGGACGTCTGTATAACTGTTGGTTATACATAATAATAAGTATATTACGATACGTTTACACTCAGTTTCGCAAGATATACTTACAGTTTTCGTTTCATTTTAGGTGAAATACATACAAATATTTTGATAAATTTGAAACAAGAAAATACAGACACAAATCACACACGTATCCTCAGTCTTAAACAAAAAAAAACTTCTTGCTAGCTATGTTCTAACTTGGAATATTGGAAAATCACTGAAGCCCTTTACAGAATGAACATTTGTAAAATCGTGCATACAGAATGTCTTCTAGATGTAATGCGAAATGAATTATTCCATTACTGAATATTCCCCAATCAAAAGTAGAAGCTTCCTAGTATGTCAAAATAATATACAAACGTATGATATTTCTTATCCTTTCGATGTTATTATTTGTAAGCATAAGGGAGATCGTTGCCGCAATCCCTCACTGAACGCTCCCATTTGTTGATGTACGAGTCTCTCCCCCTTCTCTACAGCACACTGTGTTCGGCGGGCAGCATCGGGATCACGAATGACTATACGCGTTTTGGAGACCTCTGCTGTAGATTCATACTGTATGCTATTTCGCAAGACCTTATTGTTGGAGATCTCAAATTAGCCACCAGGTAACACAAACTGATAATTCGATGTATCTTTTCCAACAGACAGTAGTGGTATGACCTCGCGGTTAAAGCGACTATAAAGAAAAACTAAAAGGTCTTTTGATACTATCTCCAAACAAATTTGGCTCCGATTATGCCGATATGTATGCACATGTGTTTGAAACTCATCACCCACTAATCGTTTTCCTTTCAGAATTTTATTTGGGGGCTATAAAAAGTGGAAATTATTCGGAACGAGGTTCGGGATAAAAGAGAGGGAGGGGCTGCTAAACAATTTCCCTACCATATTGCTGCACCTACGAGTATGTTTTCGTGACATTAGCATTATGCATGCACCGACGAAAATCATTGTGATATTGAATGTCATGAATAATGTGATGGACTCTGCCAATGGACACATTCGCTAAATAAGCAACCTGACGGACAGTCAAACGTCTGCCTATTTTCTCTGATGAAGCCATCATTGCACGCCGTGTTAACAACTGCTGTGGTGGTTGATGGTCTGCTACAGCGCTCATTGTCCGGCAATGAAGTCCATCCTGTTCCAAATTTAAGACACAATTTCGACACTACGAACACCCGCTTTCATAGCATGCGTATAGCCTCTGCACATACACATCGACTGCCGGGCCTGGTCCACAATAAACCGAGAACGGAAAAATTGTTAAAATACATGATATTTTAAATGTGAACATTCACAATTAATGAGAAGCTTGCCGGAGCCCGGGAACGTGAACGTGAGAGTTGGCGAAATTTTAACTTTGCCGTTCTCGTTTCTGATTACAGCTTACAAAATTATTTCTGTTGTTCATCATAAAGCTATTTGGTCGTCGAATATTGTGTAGCAAGGAGGCCGTGACAATTTCTTCTTCATGTATCGTTTCTAACAAACTCAGAAATTTACGAGTAGAATCACTTTCAATATATGCTATCTGTGTATGTGATCAGATTACAATGTCAATTGAATTCTTAAATATTGTGTCTCCTAAATTTTGAAGTTGGTTAACCTGTATTTATGTTGGCTGGCTTGTACTCATGAGAGAAGCCATTGGTCAATTATACACAAATAAAATCAGAATGCGTAATGTGGACTTTATTCGTACATATCGTTATTGACATGCATATCGATAGGCCTGTGCATAGTAGTTTCCATTCTCGGCTTATTGTGAATCAAAAATATTCACGTTCACGTCCTCTGCTTCCCGTTCTGGTTCTGGTTCTCGTTTCCGGTTTATTGTGAACTAGCCTTCATACCCTTTTAGGGCAATGGGAAATTTAAAGTTCTTATTTTGTAATGTTCTATATACGACAACGTCGAAACTTAATTTTTGAGCGACTTTGTGTACATATGTATGTATGTATGTATGTATGTATTTTTTTATTTTAGTAGGTTATTTTATGACGCTTTATCAACATCTCAGGTTATTTAGCGTCTGAATGAGATGAAGGTGATAATGCCGGTGAAATGAGCCCGGGGTCCAACACAGAAAGTTACCTAGCATTTGCTCATATTGGGTTGAGGGAAAACGCCGGAAAAAACCTCAACCAGGTAACTTGCGCCGATCGGGAATCGATCGGCTAGACGCGCTAACCGTTACTCCACAGGTGTGGGTATGTATGTATGTATGTATGTATGAATGAATTTTTTATTGTGTACTGAATAGCTTACGTTTTATACAACTATTTTTTTTATCTCTCCGCACACGCTAGCGTTTTCGTTTCTTCAGTACAAGGATGTTCGGGGAGGTCTGTATTTTTTCTTTTGGATCATTCACGAGACATGGGCAATGGAGGAACTTCCCTGGTGAGAAATCAGCTAATCTCAGGGACCACCTCCTAAAGACAACACTAATACATTTTTTATAGAGTAAATGTGGTATATTAAAGAGAAAAATTGAAAGAATTTTAGAATGGGGTACCATTTCTTACAATTGTTCGCATGTCGTCACATGTACAGTAGTGGCAAAAAAACCGGACCGACCCTTGTAGCTGATTTCAGAACCTTGTTTACTCCAGAGCACGATAGACTGGTAACTAAGACTTCCATGGTTCGAATCCTGCCTGGGAAGGAAACTTTTTTTTGTATTGGGAATAAATTTGAATAAGGAACAAAAAGAAGTTTCCTTCCCAGGCAGAATTCGAACCACGAAAGTCTTAGTTACCAATTTATCGTGCTCTGGAGTGAACGAGGTTCTGAAATAAACTACAAGGGTCGATCCGTTTTTTTTTTTTTTTTTTTTTGCCACTACTGTACAAAGTCAATATAAAGTAATCCTCCCACTGACATAAGACAAAAGAGAAACATGCAAAGTAAATCATTGTTTACTCCCCTTGTGGTGAAGTTCTATGGTGAAGGGAGTAGGATCGGCGAGCTTTCCCTTTTCTGTGAGATTGTGATACACGTGTATTTATTTACAGACTAAATTGACCTTTCGATGTAAAATTACTGATGTCCATTCAGAACAGAAACGAGTCGCTGTCATAGAAATGCTGTCTATGCAAATGAATCTGATAAAATGTATTTCCTGTACTCGTGTGCTCTGTTTCGATAGTGTGTGGGTATAACTCGTATGCTGTCCGTGCTTTGCCACTTGGCCCTTACACTCGTTGCGGCTTATTTATTAATGAAGGTTTAGCACATAATTTTTCTCTCTTCGCATATACATGCGCATTGCAGGTTAGCCCCCATGTGTTATGACGTCCCTTGCCAGAACGTTCTGGTTGAGTGATCGGCCGGCCCATCGCAAGACGCTGCCGCAGTCGGGATCCGAACTAGAACAGCTCGGCTTGAAGAGATAGAGCGACACTCTCGTGCTAACCCAGTTGCCAGTTGTAAAAGGCGTTGATTGCACGCTATTGCGTCGCGGTGTGTGTTACAATTGCTGATAATTGCTCGTGATAGTTGCATTTCGTTATTTACTTGTGCATGGCACTTCTGTTACGAAAAATAAGCGCTCTACATCGACTTGTCATTGTCCTGATGTTAATTTTGTACCTAATTAAAGTACGTATCTGCCCTACATTCTTTTATTTCGAGGTTATTTTAATTCCTCCCGTATAGTTTTGTATACTGTATGTATGTATGTACGAGTACGAAGCAGAACTCTCCCCCCTCCCCAATCATTTTAGATTGTATCGTTCTTTCATATAAAACAGGACCTCACGAAAGGCATATTATCTTTTATTTATCGTCCTACTTTTCTCTTCCACTTTTTTCCCCTTTTTTATTTATTTTTCTCTCTAGTTCTTTTGAATTTCCTTTGTTTTCTTCCTTCTTTGCTTGTTTCCTTTATTTTGGTTGATTTGCCATTTATCTTCTTCACTTTATCTTCATGTATCACTTTATTTTTCTACGCCTATGTTCTAAGTTAAATCTTCTTCTCGCTTTTAGAAGTTTCTTTTCCTCTTTCCTGATACTCTGTTTATATTTTTAATGATTTTGTACTTTTTGTTTTCTCTTCTGCCCACTTAAAATTACATTACATTCTTATTCTGTTGATTTCTGTCTTTCATGAAGCTCTTCCTATTGTAACTCTTTCTCGAGTTTATGATTGCTTTCCGTTTCCTGTTTCTCTTTCAAATTTCTTTCTTGTTTTTCTCGTTTATGATTTACTTCCCTATTTCTCTCTATTTTCTTCTTTTTCTTATTTCCCTCTTCCTATTTCCCATTTTCTCCTATTTCCCTGTTCCTCCTTATTTATCTCTTTAACTCTATTTTCCCAATATCCTCTTTCTCTCCATTTCCCTTTTTTACTATTTCTGTATTTTTCCCTATTTCGCTATTTCCGTCTTTCTGTTTTTCTTCTCCCTATTCCCTTTTTCTTACTACTTCCCTCCTTCCTGTTTTCTTCTTTCTATTTCTCCTCTTCCTTTCTACTTCCTTATTTCTCTCTTTCTCCCTCTTTTCTGTTCGAAGTTTCTTTCTTTTTTTCTGTTTCCTCATTTCCGTCTTTCCATTTCACTTTCTTCCAGTTCCCGCTCTTTTTCAATTCGTCCCTCTTTTTCCCATTTCCTCTCTTCTCATTGTTCTTCCTTTCCCATTCTCCCTTTTTCGCCGTTTCACCCTCCTTTCCCATTTCCCTCCCTTTCCCCATTTTCTTTTCTTTTATTCCTACTTTTTCCCTTTCGCCCTCGATTTTTCCAAAAGTCCCTGACTTTTCCACTTTTCGCTCTCTTTTTTCTATACCTCTCTTTCACTTTGTCTCTCTCTCTTATTTCATTCGTTTTCTCATCCTATGTCTCTGCCTTTGTCATAGCGTTTTATTGATTTTACAGTTTAATTTTTTATTTATTTTTTTGTTGACCGAAACAGTCGTTGCTCAGGGTGCGCCATAGGAGGCTGGTCTACGCTACACCCGCGATGAGATGAAATGATGATGGAGATTTGTTGCGATGCTACAGGAGAATCGGAGATCCCGGAGAAAACCCCTGGTATTTGGACCAACGCTAGGTATAAATCAGAAAATACATGGAGAATCGAACCCAGGTCCACAGGATTATAAGTCCAGCGCTCTAGCCACTAGACCACCGTGGCGGGCTTCGTTTTACAACTTGTAGTGAATTAAAGTTTAATTTTACAGTAGTACACGAGACAAAGGATGTTGAAATGAATGGCAGCACGGGATCACTTACAGTATATTTAGACTGCTGCAATTTGTAAGTTCGCTGTGTGAAACGTGCTGAAAATACGTTGATAATTTGGAGTCGCTATTTTTAGACATAAAGATGGAGCATCAGCACTGCCATATTCTACGCGATGGTTTGTGCATAGGTGGGTTGTTGGCCTTGGCTGTTAGGTCAATGTTCCTAGGCCGAGTTCCAACAGCTGAAGTAAAGCAGAGAGCGACTGATCCCAAAGCATCCTTCCTTCCTTCCTCGTGACAAATGGAATTTACATTTTGTTCAATCTTAACATTTCTACGTATTCTTATGCACGTGATTTTGCACAGATTCTCTTCTTAGAATGTTACAGCCAAGTTCGCTCAGTGAAGTTAGTAACTACGAATATAAAGCGCTTGGGTTCGCCTCGAAACAGACAAAGGATTATTATCGTCACCACAATTTCCATATCGTTATCGACTCTGGGGCTCGCTTTTATCTTCTTCTCGAATATACTCGTATATGGGATACCAAGATCAAGGCATGTATGAGCGTTCCACCTTCTGTAATGGCCTCGCTCCTTGTTAATATGACTAGGATGTTATGCTAATGTAAACATAGCATTGCTTCAAAATCTGAAGAACAGTCATGTTTAGCAGAGTAAGTGTAAAAATCTCAGTGCTTTGAAAAGATTTATTATTATTATTATTATTATTATTATTATTATTATTATTATTATTATTATTATTATTATTATTATTATTATTAGAGCCTGGATGTTTAGGCATTTATTTTGATTAAAATAGGCAGGCATATAGGCGCTAAAAATTGTAAAAATAAGCAGTGAAATAGGCATTTATTATTCATGGAAACAGACGAATACTTAATAAACTATCCCATACGGTACTCACTTTCCTTGGTTACATGTCACAACAAGATGCTTTTTTAAGTTGTTATCTGTCATAGTGAGCCGCCTCTCAGAGAGAACGTTTTTCATGGTGGAAATAGTAATATGCGTTACAAGAGCGGTATGTTGAAGTTTTCATGTTCGAGGAAAATTTTGAAAAAGCGAAACGTAGTTGAGCTTTTTTAATTTCCGAGAATTGAAAGAAAACATACCGCTCGTATATCGTACATTATTTTGTGCGAAGATCGTTTATTACATACCTGAAAGAGGAATTTCTAATTAGTTGCAATGAAATCTCCATCTTGGTTTCTGTTCAATGACGGCAATTTTGGAAAACAAAAATATCTATCTTCAACATTGTTGCTTTAAAATGTTTTCTGTGTTTGCTATACTCCAGCAGGCCGTGATATACGTCTGTCTTTTTTTTTTTTCCTCCAGTCTATAAATGCGAACTTAAAACAAACGGCTTCCTTAATGTTACATGCATCACGAAATGCAGTAACTTTAGCAGAGTTGTAGAGTTTACTTAATTTTTTTAAATATTTAAAAACAATAATTAACAGTGCAATTTAGGTGAAATTGCAGTGGTAAGTTTCCAATTTATAATTATTACTATATTGAACGTCTCTAAAAATAATATGTTAAAAGCCTAAAGCAGTAAAATGAATGTCACTTAAGCGGTAAGAAGAGGGAAATTGTTATGTGTGTTAGGTTGGGAATACTGAATGTGGAATTTTAGACTTACCGCGGATTGGTTTTGTGCGGAAACCAAGCAAATACGCACGATCTCGCACAAAAGATCTTTACACTTCTACTGAAGAGATTGGAGCAAACTTAAAACAACTTATTTCAGAAGGACTGTCTCTACTTTCTTTCAGAGATCGGGAAAAACCGACTGTGTATTGTCTCAAAAAAAGGGGTGTGAGAAGGGATTAGTGACTTCAAAGTACGCGTGACTTGTGCGTACAAGCGACAACAGTAACGGGACCTGGAGACTTGCTTTTAATAGTCCCTCATCCCCTTTCTTTCGCTGGTAAACCCCGAAGTGACCTGAGCACTGAGGGTTA
Source organism: Periplaneta americana (assembly GCF_040183065.1). Classification (NCBI taxonomy): domain Eukaryota; kingdom Metazoa; phylum Arthropoda; class Insecta; order Blattodea; family Blattidae; genus Periplaneta; species Periplaneta americana. Next base: position 85,151,160 of record NC_091133.1, read on the forward strand.
TACTGTTCAAACATCTTTGTTAAGTGACATAAAAGATGGAATCGGTAGGGGAGAAATGTTAACGACTTCTTGGAAACGTGTATATTGCTGGGGAATAAGATTCTCAGCGAATATTTGTGTGAGGTGAATATATATTTTTAATTTGTACAACCGTTGTTTTTTGTTTTTTGACATAATTTATGTGCGGTTTATTTTAAATGCATTAAAAATATAGAAAATGTACAATAGCAACGTAAAATGCTAAAAAAAAAGGCATTTAACCTTAAAATAGACAACGGGAGCTAAAACAGACAAAAAAGGCAAAATAAAAATTGGGCCTATCGTCCCCAAATGTGTGGAAACGTGTTTATCTCTAATAGATCTTTCTTACATACACTCAGTTTAAAAAAGGCATTTTGCCTAACATCCGAGTTCTAATTATTATTATTATTATTATTATTATTATTATTATTATTATTATTATACAATATCTTGGCTGTATGCGCTATATTGATTATGAACTACAGCATTGGCCTTTTGAGACTATTACCACTCATACTGTCTAAGTTATATTTAAAATGTCTTAAATGAACGAACTAACAAAAACCTGGAACGTTTTAAGTTGTTTTAGTACATGTTCTTGAATCCGACAGCAAATTTGACATGAATCTTGTATTGCGAATTTTATATACAGTAGAACTTGGTTATAGCGACCTCGTTTTGTGCGACACCTCGCCTATAACGTCAAATATTCTGTGGTCCCAACTAATTCCCCATAAGATATATGCTTTCCTACCTTGCTTAATACGACAAACGTATGTGCGTCTACCTCGCATATAACGTAATTTTCAACCTCAGTTTGGGATACAATTTTCTAAGAACCAAAGTATTTTGCTGAAATCTGGCAAATCCTTTACTGTTCCCTTCTATCATAGACCTCTGGAATGCAGGCAGATTCCCCATCCCATTGTAACCTGCTCGAATTCATGCGGTTTTAATGGTACCTGCATACGGTCAGTTTCGACAGGAAGATTTCACCAAGTGCACGCATTTTAACGCAGTATGGCCACTAAAAGAAGTGAGTGACACTTTAGAAGCCCTTAGAATTGCGAACATTTCTATGAAGCTAGGAGAAGGAGCAGTGAAATTGCAACTGAAATAATGAACATAGAATTTAATTTAGAAAGTGTATATTGGGCAAGTAAAATTATTGATTACTTCACTCCTCAGTAAATAAGTTTGGTGAGTAATGAACAAACTGTTTTAATACAGAATACCGTATTTATAATTGTACATGTATTTTATTGTGTTCATGGTATGCTTAAAAGTGAATACATAAATCTAAAATAAGCCTAATTATGTTCATTATTTTCCATTTTCCACCTCACTACACTGATAATATGAATCTCGGTTACTACGACACTCGTTTATAACAACATAATTTTCAAGGTCCCTTGGATGTCGTTATAACCAAGTTCTACTGTAGTTCTTGGTTGGTGTAGTGGTTATCATACTAACCGGTAGATCTATAGTTCGTTGGTTCAAATGCGTCCAAGTCGATGGATTTTGAAATGTAATAAAACCCTTGGCATGGCTTTCGCCGGAAGGAAAGTAAAGCTATGTGTCCGTTGTTATAGGCTGGTATTACGCTATCAAAGTTCTTTAACAAAGATCTTTTATAAAATATATGACATTGTAATGGATTTCCTTTTATAAAAGTTTGATAAAAGACCTTTTATAAAATGTAAGTGCATCTTGTTATCTTTTATAAAAAAAATTTGCCTTGCTTGAAATCAATATGTTATTTAGTCAACTGTCCGAAGACAGGTCTGAACCTCACAAGTGATACCAACAAGGCACCACTTATGAGGCAACTAGGCCAGGAGATAATGAAGTAGGGTGGCCAGTTTCTTTCCCCCTCCATCACATACATCGCCGACTAGCTACATATTATTACACTAGCCAGACTTCAGATATATACAAACTGTTGTTCACATATCATCAAGTGAGATGTACTGCCCTTTTTTTTATCATTTTTCTAGCGAAGTTTGATGGATAATTTTCTTGTCACGACTTGCAATCTACGGTTTACTCCACAGACGTTTCCTTCTCTGTTTCTTTTCAGCAATATGCATCTTGTAATATTTTGAAATAATTGCAATTAAACATGCATAGTACTGTTCATAATTAATTTTTTACGTATCTGTGATCAAAAAAAGATTTTATTTTATTTAACTATAATTGGAAGCTGATGGTTCTTATTCCTTAATTTTAGGTTATCTTTGATAAAATATTTTATCATATTCTTTGTCAAAGAACTCTGATAGTGTAATACCAGCCATAGACTTGGGGTACATAAAAGAACCCTATCACTGGTAAGAGTTCAGTCCAGGTAAAAATTCTCGCCCACATTGAAGTCGGACGCTTAATTATCTTCACAGTTGAAAGTGAACTTAAAAGTATAACTACCACTTTAGTTATATAATAATTTCTAAAATTAGCTTTTTAATAAAATGACGCACTATGTGTTAATTTTTATGTTACTTTTAACAAAGCTCAAGCAGTTATCAATACTGTCCCTGACTTTAGAATAATTCTGTATCTTTAAGCAGAGGGAAAAGCTGCTTTCTCAAGAAGCTTTCTGGAGCGTGAAAAACCAGTCACAGTATAGCAGAAATAAACTTGCCTTAATTTCTTCTTGTTTGTAACCTGCTTTCGTTATAAAAAAGTAATCTTATGTTCTCACTTTAAGTAAATTGAACTTCAGTCTAAACCTTTCAAGCTTAGCTTACAAATATGTCTCAAAATACTCTTAATTTAAGCCTAGCTGGTGAAGTATAGAATAAAGTTGTTTTGTAATAATTGAACGGAATAACTTACCAGTTTTCTATGTGAAATTTTGTCGATTCCTTAATCTCCCGCATTTTCTACAAGAAAAGTTGGCAACTCTAGATTTGACATGGGTAGAGGGTGTTACAAGCCCTAGGTTACTTACTGAGACTCTTATGCTACTTTCAAAATTTGACGTTGACGAGAAATGACCGGCCTATTTAGCGTGCATCCTTCTGTCAGAGTTCTTCTATTCTACTTTAAATATATACAAGGGACGCAACTTTACTTCCCTTCCGAAGAAAGTCATGCTAATTATTTTTGTCGCCCTCAGCCATGTTTGTATCTGGAACCTCGAATTCACAACAACAACAACAACAATAATAATAATAATAATTCGGCATCAAATTCCCTCTTTCGCACAACAAATTTCGATGCCGCATTTAGATATTTTTCCCCGGAAAGTTGTCTCACCTGTTTACATCATGTACAGTATATTCATAGTTAGTACCGAATATGCAGATAGTTTTAAATTGAGTACAGCGTATTAATATTTATGAGTTGCATGACTTGTGGCCTACTGTAATTATTTCTTATGGGTCGAAGCTTACACAAATAGTATCTAAGAGTGTGCTGTAGCTTAATTAACCTCATTTGTATAGACAATGTAGCCCCAGTGACACTGTATTGTCACTCATTATGTTCCAAAAATAACTATGAAACCAGATTCTGGGATTTATTATGATACTCTTATCGTGGATGACGGACGAAGTTTCGTTTTGGATACCCATGTGTGATGACAGGATTACAGTGCACAATTCTCTTTTACGAATGTCATAGGGAATTGCAGCTTGTGGGTATTACAACTACCAGTTCACGTAAATTTGCGTAGACCTACTCCTAATCTTAAAAGACTGAAATGTGGGTCTCTAATGAATTTGGCCTTTCAGTTAAGCTTGTTCCTTACTTCTGTAATATGAACCTACATTAGATTTCACAAGTAGCAGGACAGCTAGTGACGGCGGTGGTGATTGTCGTAAAATTGAATTTATTTAGTTTTTATTAAATTTATCTTCTATTACGAATCTGTATTAGTCCAAGTAGATGGATTCTCTTGTCATGTGAACAGCATGACGCAATACCACAGTTTCAAGCCTTGGTTTTTCTGAACCTACGCATGCGACGTGCGAGGTGTGAGGCCCGCCTCGCACAAATCCGGACTACACGAGAGATAGTGAGTGGTTTCTATAGCTGTGAGGTGCGCAGACTTCGCATGTCGCAGTCATAGAAACCACTCACATCTCGTGCGTCGGTTCAGAAAAACCAAGGCTTTAGACGACTATAACAAACATAAGATAGTAGAATACGTGCGAACTCTGTAGAAGTGATTATTATTATTATTATTATTATTATTATTATTATTATTATTATTATTCATACTTATGATACTCGAAACAAACATATTTTAACTATTCCAGTACACCATCTTACAAATATTAGCAGAACCTATAAGGTCTTTGGTATCAAAATCTACAATAGTTTGCCTGAGGACATCAAATTTACAAAAAAATACTCACAAATTCAGGAATTATATAAAAATGAAATTAATAAATTTGTGTCCCTACAATCTAGAGGATACACGCATGGGCCCTTGAAATGAATAATGTATTTTATATTTGACATATTTTAAATTTAATGTAATGTATATATTTGACCATGTCTATGCATATGTTATGCCTTCGACAATAAAAGTTATATCTATCTATCTATCTATCTATCTATCTATCTATCTATCTATCTATCTATCTATCTATCTATCTATCTATCTATCTATCTATCTGTCTGTCTGTCTGTCTGTCTGTCTGTCTGTCTGTCTGTCTGTCTATCTATCATTATTGTTATTATTATTATTATTATCATCATCATCATCATTATTTTCATCGCCTTTTTGTACTGTATTTTGTATACATAGGCCTACTGAAAAGGGGGGTGAAGGAAAAATAATGCTCACACTGATCAGGAAGAGGAAAAGGACTTGGCTGGATCACTGGCTTAAAAGAAATTGCTTACTGAAGGATACATTGGAAGGAATGGTGAAAGGAAGAAAAATTCGGGGCAGGTGAAGATGTCAGATAGCAGACAATATTAAGATTCTATTGATCTTATGCGGAGATCAAGAGGAAGGCAGAAAATAGGGAAGATTGGAGAATGCTGGATTTGCAGTGAAAGACACGCCCTTGGGCAGAAAACTATAAATACATGAAACAAAAAATAAAGAATACAGTATTAGCGCTTTGGACATATAAGCCAGGGTGTCCGGGTTCGAATTCTGCATCAGCCTGAATTTATAACTTTTGTTGGGTCCCGTGTAGTGAATTTACGGTGCATAAAGTAGCCCTCTCCCTGATAAAAGGCGCCAGTCAAAATATTTCGGTAATTTCTCGTTCACGTTTAGTGAGTCGCTTAAATAAACTCTGAAGCCTCCCCCCCCCCCCGAATGGCGACTACTTGACTTGAAGTCAGTTATGTACGTAGAATGTGGACCAATTTACCGTAGAGTCGTTCCCTGGGGTGCGTCATAGGAAGCTAGTCTACCCTTCACTCGCGATGAGATGAGATGATGTTGAGATGCCATAGGGAAACCGGAGCTCCCGGAGAAAATCCCTGGTACCTGGACCGTGGGCTTACTCAACACGTCATAAATCAGGGGTAAGCCGGAGGTCGAACCCGGAATGAGTCTAGCCAATGGACCGCCGTGGCCACTGTAAACTCTGAAGTTGAAAACGTTAAATAAAACGTTCTGCTGCTGCTACTACTACTACTACTACTACTACTACTACTACTACTACCTACTGCTACTACCACTACCACATAAGAGTATCGCTGAAATATGACAAAAAGAGGGAAAATACAAAGGACAATTCTTAATTTGCTCTATTTCATAGATATTTTCTTTGTCGTCGTCCAGATCTGTAGCCTATTGTTCCAATTTAGGTCGTCTGTCACTCAGTCACTGATATTAAGGTTTATCTTCCAGTGTTCTTCGAAGTCATCCTGGATCCTCCTGTATGTGTGACGATTTGTCTTAATTTTTACTGGCCTGTTCAGTATTCTATCCATATAAGTATCCCAATTAATTCACCGTACTTTCACCAGCTTGGCAGTGCCCTGTACATTGCTTTCTTTTCTTATATACTCACTTCTTAACCTTATTGTCGATCTCAATAAGTAAAAGGGCCGTTATAACTCTCACTGCTTGAAATGACGATCCACCTCGTAGCACAACGGTAAGAAGTCTCGTGATCTATGCTGCGCTCGGACGTGGGTTCGAATCCCACTTCGACTGATAGTGTTTTTTTTGCAAGGTTTTCCCTCAGATGTAAGGGTTAAGTAGTTATTTTCATAAACATTTACATTAGTTACGAAATTTAAAAGTAACTGTTATCAACACTGAGTTTCAATGATCGTTTTTTTTGTGATGATTGTCGTCGCTTAAGTGGTCAGTGTTTGCATTGTAACTATTGATACCGGATAAATTTTTCATAAACAAAGCTGTCCAACATTAAACTGTAAATGGAAGAATAATGATAAAATTGAGTTCTAGTAGTGGCGGTGAAACTAATAGCTCATGTGTTGTACACCGCTCTGAAGTAATGGTTAGCATATCTGACCGTGAAACGAGCGGCGTTGTACTCGAACTCATTCCGTCGTCATTAATTCACATATCATTATCTATACTGGAGAGCTGCAAAATAGCTCTTACAGCCAGTTAGAGAACATCCGTCAAGGTCGGGCATCCGACCGAATATTCGATTTTCATCGGTTACCCCTTATGTTTTTCAGGCTATACAGAACACCAGGCGCACTACATCATACATGAAACCGAAATTTTCTGAATACACAAACAGAGTAACGATAGAAGGAAATTTACTTAGTCTTATTAGAAAATGTGTTTGCTTAATACAGGTATACAATTATTGAGTACTTACTTACTTACTGGCTTTTAAGGAACCCGGAGGTTCATTGCCGCCCTCACATAAGCCCGCCATTGGTCCCTATCGTGAGCAAGATTAATCCATTCTCAATCATCATATCCCACCTCCCTCAAATCCATTTTAATATTATCCTCCCACCTACGTCTCGGTCTCCCTAAAGGTCTTTTTCCCTCCGGCCTCCCAACTAACACTCTGCAGTATATGCATTTCTGGATTCGCCCATACGTGCTACATGCCCTGCCCATCTCAAACGTCTGGATTTAATGTTCCTAATTATGTCAGGTGAAGAATACAATACGTGCAGTTCTGTGTTGTGTAACTTTCTCCATTCTCCTGTAACTTCATCCCTCTTAGCCCCAAATATTTTCTTAAGCACCTTATTCTCAAACACCTTAACCTATGTTCCTCTCTCAAAGTGAGAGTCCACAACCATAAAGAACAACCGGTAATATAACTGTTTTATAAATTCTAACTTTCAAATTTTTTGACAGCAGACTGGATGATAAAAGTTTCTCAACCGAATAATAACAGGCATTTCCCATATTTATTCTGTGTTTAATTTCCTCTCGAGTATCATTTATATTTGTTACTGTTGCTCCCAGATATTTGAACTTCTCCACCTCTTCAAAAGATAAATTTCCAATTTTTAGATTTCCATTTCGTACAATATTCTGGTCACGAGACATAATCATATACTTTGTCTTTTAGGGATTTACTTCCAAACCTATCTACAATTATTGAGTGGACATTTTAATACACTTATCTTCATAACTAATACATAAATGAACAAATGGACACCAGTAACAACAAAGGAAATAAGTGTATTGCGAAATATGAAATCTGGTGCGTAAAAAAAGACATATTTAGATTTTAGTATTTTTAATAATAATAATAATACACAAAATGTAAAATACTGATATCCTAATGTAAATTGTAAAGAGTTTCAATAATGGCGTACGCAGAATTTCGTCGGGGAGGGAGGACTTGACAAAATTCTGTAAAATTAGTATCATGAAGAAATTTTTGAAAAACAGCAATTAAAGTCTTCTTAGACTTTTGTGCAAAGTCCTGCCCCTTCATTATTTCAAAGAATTCGGTGCCTATGCATGTGTATACACATACAAGAATGTCTACAATTTTATTACAAATACAAATTTATACAAACGAAGTAAAATTGTACCTAGGAACTTTAGAACAACTGTGGACTTCCCTTGGCTTCTGCCCTTGCAGTTCCCAAAAGAGAAGTGAGTCCATCCCGCCCCCACGCCTATTTCATAGAAGGCCGAGTTGAACCTAGAAGTGGCTGTAAAGTGAAAAATCTCTTTTCTTCTCTCGTGCTCAGTCCACGACCTTGAGGTCCGTAGCCAGCAGTTTAAAACGATGGCAGCTTGTAGAAAAGGTTGGGAAATAATTTATTTTTAAATTCGGCTGGCGTATATATAACAAGCACTGTAATGAAAACGTCTGAGGGAAACGACAGTTGAATGACTGCCGCGTTGGTTGTTCGTCGTGTTATATTGCGTGAATTACGATTATTGTGGGAGATTCGCTTTCTCGTTTATATCTAGTTTTCTGACTTGTTTCACATAGCATCTCTTTCACTTTTCATTTTGTGTTGGAATTTGAGTGAAAATAGAGAATATTTGTAATTTTAAAGGAATAATAAAATGATAATATGAATATTAATGGCTAATAAATAAATCAACTTTATGGAACAAGATCTGTTATGGCTAATAAATAAACTCAACTTTATGGAACAAGATCTGTTATGGCTAATAAATAAACTCAACTTTATGGAACAAGATCTGTTAAGTTCACGGATTCAAACTCAGTTGAGGATGATGGATTTCAAAGACGATAAAAGTTTTAACATGGTTTCCTCCAAAAAGAAAGTGAAGTTGGGCACCCGTGTTTTAGATTTACTGTACTTAAGAACTCTGCTTTGATAGAGGCTTGCGAGCAAAATTTGTCGGCTAACTCCCTATGTAGAAAGTGGATGCTGAATAACCTTTGCGATTGAAAGTGTCATTAAGTAAAATACTACAATTTCTAACGTTTCCTTGCGTCTGTCAACCGCTTTGTCTACTCCTTTCCACAAGTAATTATACGCTTTTCCTCTTACACATGTGTGTGGCATACGTTCTATATTATGCTCTTTACATTTTCATGGAGCCATAAAAAACACTTAAATATAGCTACTGGAAATTATCAGCCTCTGATATACTGTACATTTGAGCCTAATTGGTCAATTGTCCATAATCATGTCATGCAAGGCATCGATATTGTCTGGAGTAGAATTTTTTGATCTTCCAAAATCATGTCATGCACAACATCGATATTGTCTAGAGTAGAATTCGTCAGTCTTCCAAAATAATGTTACGTACGACATCCATATTGTCTGGAGTAGAATTCGTCGATTTCCAAAATCTTGTCATGCACGGCATCGATATTGTCTGAAGTAGAATTCGTCAATCTTCCAAAATCATATCAACTACGGCATCGATATTGTCTGGAGTAGAATTCGTCGATAATCCAAAATCATGTCATGCGTGGCATCGATATTCTGGAGTAGAATTCGTCGATCTTCCAAATCTTGTCATGCACGGCATCGACATTGTCTTGAGTAGAATTCGTCAATCTTCCAAAATCATATCAACTACGGCATCGATATTGTCTGGAGTAGAATTAGTCGATAATCCAAAATTATATCAACTACGGCATCGATATTGTATGGAGTAGAATTTGTCGATAATCCAAAATCATATCATGCGTGGCATCGATATTCTGGAGTAGAATTCGTCGATCTTCCAAATCTTGTCATGCACGGCATCGACATTGCCTGGAGTAGAATTTGTCAATCTTCCAAAATCATATCAACTACGGCATCGATATTGTCTGGAGTAGAATTCGTCGATCTTCCAAAATCATGTCATGCGTGGCATCGATATTCTAGAGTAGAATTCGTCGATCTTCCAAATCTTGTCATGCACGGCATCGATATTGTCTGGAGTAGAATTCGTCGATCTTCCAAATCTTGTCATGCACAGCATCGACACTGTCTGGAATGGTCACGTAAACACGTCTTTCAACACTGTCATATTTGAATTCCGTTCTTTCCGTCTTAAATTTCGCAGCACAATTTCATGGTGACGTAGGAATGATAATGATAATGAGCCCTCCATCAAATCCGCATGTTTCTTTGTCGAACAAGGACGTACCTTTCAAAATTAGGTAGTGCTGTATTACCGACTCGTTATATTTTGCCAATTTTTGTATTAAAATGAATATAGTTTTCTCTCTTCCACGTAATATGGCCCTTGAATGTGTTTTTTTAATCGTTGAATTGTACTGAGCACGTTAAAAATGCTTGTTTTATCTATTAAAATGGATATGATGGAGTAGTTGAATGAATGCGCCGTACATTGACTCTCATTCGGGAAAATCAAGTTCATTTGCACTTGAGACCGGTACTGTTGACTGGTTTGCTGTGTATTTCCTGAAACCATCCAGGTGAAAGCACTACAAATAGACGGAGAGTCGCTGCATTCAAATTCACACACCATAAAGGTAATCGTACCGTTATTGCGGTCTGTGCGCTCAGTTTTATCGTCTACTTTTCGTACTATCAAAACTGTATAAAGTTGTGGAACTAAAAAATATATAATATACTGCGCCCTCATTGCATTAGTATTTTTTCAGCTAAAATAAATACCAAAGTTAAGGTAGGTAGAGGTATCCCCTATATACGCCATTAAGAAATGGTTTTTTGATCTCGCCATCACACTTTGACCGCCTTTGACTCCCGGGGCACACTGTACACAATTTGATAGGAGACTGAGTGAACATCGGAGCCACTCTGAAAGTTTTTGCAACGAGAAAAATGCCGTCTCCACCCGGACTGTCCAGTGCTCTTCCAACCGAGCTACCCGGCTGCCAAAATAAATACCTAAAATTTTAATTTATTAAGCATGTATGTTCTAGCAACTTGTCGTTTAGTCAATTGTCCGAAAATATGTCTAAATCTCACAAGTGATACCAACAAGGCACCACTTATGAGGCAACTGAGCCAGGAGATAATGGACTAGGGTGACTAATTCATTTCTCTCTCAATTGCATACATCGTCGATTAGTTATATAAGTATTACACTAATCAGACTTATACAATTATTCTTCCTCTGGCATATATCGTCAAGTGATAGCCTATGTAGGTATTGCCTGATAATAGATGTAAGTTACATATCAGCCAGAACCTCAGTCAGAGGTATACTAGTAACATGTAGGCTACTATTAAATATTAAATTTAAGAAAGCAATGTGTTACGATAATGATTGAAAGAATTTCAGTTTTTTTCTTTAAATGTGGAGAAATTTGATTAGAAACAAATGAAGAGTTCGCGGGAAAACTATGAATGTCACATTTCTGTTAAGGATTAAATAATGATTTAATTGAGTCTATAACTGCAAGATGTAGTGCTGTTTCTATAGAAAATAAAGGAAAGGATTACTGTATTCGTGGTGATAATTCTCCTTTTTACCATTTTTCATAAGAACAACATTAAATTTCATAGTGAGTCATGAATTAGATAATGACATCAACCTTAACAAAACTGTCATATTCATCGTTTTCCCCGCGAACTCTTCAAATGTAACTTTTCGTTTTAGACATTGACTATTATCTTTGCAGAGATGTGAATGCTTTCCGTTCGTCATTTTGTAGAAACAGTGTACCATCACAGACTAAACCTGGTTAAATGAGTTGTCAGATAATCCTGTTTAAGTACCCGGTGGTTATGAATGATACACAGAAATTACATACCATGGTTACTTTTTAGCCGTGGTTTCGTAACCCATGGTTACTATATTTTTAACCGACGTTGATGCACGTGGCCATTACCCTGTATTGTTTTTAATGCTAAGTTACGTGTTCACTTCTCAGAGTAACCCTTGCCTTCAGCAGTGTCTTGCACTGAAGCGAGACGAGTTTTGTGCATAACAATTTGCAAGCATGACCTCGGCACCTATTTTTTAAAAAACCTCTCGAGGTCATTTTGATACAAAATACTGATTTCGTCCTTGTTATGACGACAGATTCAGAGTTTTATACAATTCAAGAGCACATGTGAGGCCAATTGAGTTACTTATTAAATCATTTTATTACTAACGAGGTGTATGTACGTACACTTTGCGAGCTAGTTTTACTACTACTACTATTACTACTACTACTACTACTACTACTACTACTACTCCTGCTCCTGCTCCTGCTGCTGCTGCTCCTGCTCCTGCTGCTGCTGCTCCTGCTCCTGCTGCTACTTCTACTGCTACTGCTACTACTACTACTACTGTTACTACTACTACTACTACTCCTGCTGCTGCTACTACTGCTGCTACTGCTACTGCTGCTGCTACTACTACTACTGCTACTGCTTCACAGTCCAAAGTCAGCCTTAGCCGCCCCAGTTTTCTTCCTCCAACTGTCCCTGTCCTGTGCTAATCTTCTCCAGGCAGTTGTTCCGAGATAGTCCTGAGAATCGATCGTTACCGCATCTATCCATCTATTTTTGGGTCTTCCAATTGATCTTTTACCATGTATTTTCCCTTCTAAGATCTTCTTTGGTATTCTGTTTCCTTCCATCCGATAGACATGTCCAGCCCATTCAACCTTCTTAATTCGGTGAAAGTAACAATATCGAAATTTCTGTATAATTTATATAGCTCATTATTATAACGTATTCTTCACTGCATATTTTCTTGCACTGGTCCAAAAATTCTTCTGAGTATTTTGCGTTCAAATATACCTAGTTTAGCTTCTGTCTCCTTAGATAATGTCCAAGTTTCGCTTGCATAACAGAGAATACTTCTAATAATTGTTTTGTATATTTTAAGTCGAGCTAGTTTTGCACACTAGAAAACTGGTGTTTTGATTATCTAAATTAGCATACGATCTGACATAGTAAATGTGATCAATTCTTTTCTCATCCTTGTTCGTTCAAGGTAAAGATAATGTACACAGTTGTTATTATGTTCTCTTGAAGTAGGAGCCATTTCAGGGGTTCGCTTTTGTCTCAAGATGCTTATAATGTTATGGAAACAGTGCCAAAGAGGAAGTCAAAGCAGTTTCGTGTTGTGTTCTATAATTTGGTATGTGGTAAATAGTTCTTTGTAAAAAGTGTTAGAGCTTTAATGTCATTCTATTACTGACTGCATCGTAATCTAGAACAACAGCTATAGAAAGTTCCAGGGCACAAAGGAAGCATGAAACTGTTGCACGGATACATAATGTGAATGGTGGGATCGTTAAAGACTAGCACTAGCTATCACGAGTGCCACGAAATAGTAATATGCGTTACAAGAGCGGTGTGTTAAAGTTTTCATGTTCGAGGAAAGGTTTGAAAAAGCGAAACGTAGTTGAGCTTTTTTAATTTCCGAGAATTGAAAGAAAACATACCGCTCTTGTATCGTACATTATTTTGTGCGAAGATCGTTTATTACATACCTGAAAGAGGAATTTCTAATTAGTTGCAATGAAATCTCCATCTTGGTTTCTGTTCAATGACGGCAAATTTGTAAAACAAAAATATCTATCTTCAACATTGTTGCTTTAAAATGTGTTATGCTCGACCATGCCGATATGTAGTAATTATACACCTGGTAGCAGTCCTTTAATGCATGTCATTAAAGTACAGGTGTTCAGCCAATGACAAGTCAGCTTTGTACCGTTATAAAACCGCAAGTATCGATTATTCTCGGATATGCAATCGAAAGACAATTAGCGAAAAGTCACGGAGGCTGGAAATCCAATACTGCCGCAGAAGGTTATGTTCTGTTACTATAATAATTAGCGTTAATTGTAAATAATATTCAAATAAATTCAATTTGTCATCTCGTTTTTTAATGTCGAATTCAATAATCAAGGTTATATCAAGTTTAACGGGATTACATCAAGGTCAGTGACATTATTGTTCCACAGAAAAAATCAATACTTTCGCGTCTGCGCACAACTCACAATTCACGCTTGCGCTCGTTTCATAAATATCCATACTTGCCTCTTAATTACTATCATTATAGGCTCGTTGCATAATGTACTATTCTGTGTTACTATACTCCAGCAGGCCGTGATATACGTCTGTCTTTTTTTCCCCCAGTCTATGATGAGTCTGGAATCTTGTTGATTTTTTCACGGCTTCCTTAATGTTACTTGCATCACGAATGCAGTAACTTTAGTGGAGTTGTAGAGTTTACTTAATTTTTGCAAATATTTAAAAACAATAATTAACAGTGCAATTTAGGTGAAATTGCAGTGGCAAGTTTCCAATTTATAATTATTACTATATTGAACGTCTCTAAAAATATGTTAAAAGCCTAAAGCAGTAAAATCAATATGTGACTTAAGCGGTAAGAAGAGGGAAATTGTTATGTGTGTTAGGTTGGGAATACTGAATGTGGAATTTTAGACTTTCCGCGGATTGGTTGTGTGCGCAAACCAAGCAAATACGCACGATCTCGCACAAAATAAAATACCTCTAGAGAATTTGCAGTTTAAGCAAACTTTGGACACTATGGGCTATTAATTTCTAGAGATACCCCAAACTTCTAGGTACTCATATTGAAACCTGGTGCGTAGAGTCGGCAAGTTTCTCTGCTAATTACGTATATTTCATTGGAAGATGTAATATATACTTATTAACTAGAGTAGTATTCCCAACCTTTTTGAAAGCGTGACCCACTTTTGGGCAAGATTTCCGTTCGCGAACTCCCCTCCCAGTCTTCCATGCCGGTTCTTAACTCAATTCGAAAAAATAAATAAATCCCTGTAAAATTACAACTAAGCTATAATTTTACTTTTACCACCTACGCACGACACTGGGCGTCAGTCTCCTAACTTCCTCCTGTTAAAACTAGGTGGTGCTGGTGGCAGTTTTGCATCCTATTATTTATTCACGAATGAACTAAATCCAATAGCTAGACAAAAACTACTTTTGTGCGAGATAGTGCGTATTTGCTTGGTTTCCGCACAAAACCAATCCGTGGTAAGTCTAAAATTCCACATTCAGTATTACCAACCTAACACACACAACAATTTCCCTCTTCTTACCGCTTAAGTGGCATATTGATTTTACTGCTTTAGGCTTTTAACATATTATTTTTAGAGACGTTCAATATAGTAATAATTATAAATTGGAAACTTACCACTGCAATTTCACCTAAATTGCACTGTTAATTATTGTTTTTAAATATTTGCAAAAATTAAGTAAACTCTACAACTCTGCTAAAGTTACTGCATTCGTGATGCAAGTAACATTAAGGAAGCCGTGAAAAATCAACAAGATTCCATAAATTGGGGGGGAAAAAAAGACAGACGTATATCACGCCTGCTGGAGTATAGTAAACACAGAAAACATTTTAAAGCAACAATGTTGAAGATAGATATTTTTGTTTTGCAAACTTGCCGTTATTGAACAGAAACCAAGATGGAGATTTCATTGCAACTAATTAGAAATTCCTCTTTCAGGTATGTAATAAACGATCTTCGCACAAAATAATGTACGATACACGAGCGGTATGTTTTCTTTCAATTCTCAACTACGTTTCGCTTTTTCAAACTTTTCCTCGAACATGATAACTTCAACATACCGCTCTTGTAACGCATATTACTATTGCTGAATTCCAGCACCTCAAGGTTAACAACTTTCACTGTTGATCCTCACTTTTCCTTCCACTCTCGACGTAAGAGGTATCCTTTTTAAATAGCCACAGCTCGTACTATGTCTGCTGTGTAGTCTACTATTTTGTATCTTGAGACGAGTTCGTAAAGACGTCAAAGCTATTTTTTTAATTGGTTTATTTTACGCGTTAACTGCTTTGGTTATATAGTATCTGAGTGAGATGAAGGTAATAATGTCAGCGAAGTAAGTCCAGAGTCCAGCGACGAAAGCTACTCAGCATTTGCTCTAAATGGATTGAGGAAAAATTCTGAAAAAATCTCAACCAGGTAGTTTGTCCCAACCACGATTTGAACCCGGGCCCGCTCGTTTCACGGTCAGACATGCTAACCGTTACTCCATAGCGGTTAATTTCAAAGCGATTATCTTTCCTCTCAACCACTTCCGAAAATAAACACACGATTTAAAAAATTTCCCTATTTTTATTGTTGTTTACGTCGGTTGACTACATTACCAGCTACAAGGAAAAGGGATGCTATTGTTAGTGTATACGTGAGTGTTGTTCTGTGTTCCAGCTGTGGTATGTTCTATCTTAACACTGCTTGTAACTCGTACGAGGTAACCCCTGGCGTAAGCAACCCGCATCGCATATTCTTTAAGGTCGTTTTTCCTATTTTATATGGAAAGTTATTGACCTTAGCAGAGCATGCTTGTCGTGCAATATCTCCTGGTTCCATAGGCGTTTGGATATAGATGTTGTTTTTGTAACTGCGTATTGTCTGTAATTCACGAGATGTGTGGCTTTGGCATCGATTTCTTTTAGTAACGCGTAATGAGCAATTCGACATTACTCTCATTAAGACTTTGATAGTTTTTTTTATATTTTTTTATTAGATGTAGGTACTTCATAATTAAATCTTTCTGCAAAGTTTAATCTTTTCGGCATATTATTTTTTGAGAGAAAAGTAACTTAAATTAGTTTTAAACCATTTCCTCACTATGTACGTAGCTACATAAAATACAAAACTTAGTATAAACTTGTAATTCTTCACAGAATATCTATTGTCAGCAGATTCCTATCTCTGTCGTTAATAGGTTTAGACTTACGTCTTTTGTGCAGGTTTCTCTTTCCCGTCATCTGTCGTCTGTCTTCTCTCTTCTTTCCTATGGATGAACAAAGACTTTGTTAAGGAAGGTTTCTCGAAGAACTTTCATTTTCTCTACCGTCATTTAATCATTGCTGCATTCACTATTGCCATAAAAGAAATACATGGACAAAGTCGTACTATTACTTTGATGTGCCTAAGGATCTAAGTCAGCGGCAGGAGTAATACTTAAACCCCCCCTACTCATCTATTCTCTGCTATATTCAGAATTATTATGTCTTATCTTATATAAACGTTCTAGTCGAGTTGGCTCTGCCAGTAGAGCGACAGATTCAAAGGAAGTGAAAACGGGATTTTTCATTGTTATAGCTCCCAGAACAATAATAATAATAATAATAATAATAATAATAATAAAAATAATAATAATAATAATAATAATAATAATATTGGAAGACCGCCTATTCTAAAGATTGAGGTAATACACAGGTAATGGAAGAGGACCCACTCGCCAATGAAAAGTGTCGCCTGTGGGAAAGTGTCCACAGAGAGTTCTCATTTGGATAACAAATGTTATTTCATTATTATTATTATTATTATTATTATTATTATTATTATTATTATTATTACTGGATACTCACCAGCCTAATTTGCTTCAGCACTACTAAAGTATGCCTACTGTTTTTGTTTTCAATTATCTATGAAAATTAAAACAATTTCAGAAGTTGAATCTTTTTATAAGTTCACTTCTTATTTTAGGTACGTACCTAATACCAATTAATTGCATTATTAACTTGCATTATTGTATAAACTTCTTTGGTTTCTGGCTGAGTGGAAGAGAAGGCCTGTTCCCCTTAACCCCGCCAGAATAAATATGTAAAATATATCAGAGCAAATAATAATATGCATATTCTTTACAGAACGAAGATAATATTTTGTTTATTAAGTACTTTTGTTTGTAATTTTTTTTTTTCATTTATAGATCTTCAAAACTATAATTTCTGAAATTTTATCCTCTGAAACAATCGCATGGACCTCATCCAAGGAGTCGGCCTCGGTAGCGTAGTTAGTATAGAGCCGGCCTTCTATGCGGGTTCGATCACGGCCCAGGTCGGTGGCATTTAAGTGTGTTTAAATGCGACAGGCTCATGTCAGTAGACTTACTGGCATGTAAAAGAACTCCAGCGGGACAAAATTCCGGCACACCGGCGATACTGATATAACCTCTGCAGTTGTGAGCGTCGTTAAATAAAACTTAATTTAAATTTTCATCCAAGGACGGAGGAATGTCACAGTTTCGCAATATACAAACAGTACGAACCTTGCAGTGAAATAAATGCCCCGGCTTCGTTTGATGGAGCACTTCGTCAGCGGATCTGGCGGAAGTAGAAGTTGAAGGGCTCTCAATCACGGCTGACATAGGGACACGGCACACGAACGCCGACTGGGGGACTTCCGCAAACTTTCAGTGCGCCTGCATTACGAAACGCTGCAGCCTCGTGCGACACCCATTTTCACTTCAGTCCTTTTACGTGCGAATGGGAAGCATTCCGACTTCACTAAGTGAAGTTCGTTGCTCTCTCCCACGCATATTTTAGTGCAGTTTATTCGCTAATTACATATATATGTAGAGCGTTGATACACAGCCAAAATTTTCACACATTCACAGTTACTCATCAGCAGCTTTCAAAGATTGGCGCATTCCGTTCTAACTCACGTGAGGATTTGGTACGGACTCTATACCCAACCGCACGAACGAAGGCAAAATCACGCGCATGTGAGAGAGAGAGAGATTGCTACTATTGCGACGTTGTTAGACTGTCGTATATTTACCAGCTTTCTGCAGCTATTACTTTAAAGGCCAGGAACACCGCACACTTATTTCCGGTCACTCGTTTTAATAAAGGGTTGCCTGCTTTTCGTAGTCAGTTGTAAAGACCACTTTCGTATTAGCTTGCGAATGTGCGTATTTTATTTTTCTCTTGAACTGATTGTTTTCATAGTACAATACTTTATTTTTTTTTTTTCGTTTAGAATCTCATTATAAAAGACTTGAGTTGAGAAGGTACGTATATCTTTGCTAGTGGGTGGTTATCACTCTTATCTAGATGCGTCATAGCGAAAAGAAGTGATGTCGATGGCTTAGCTAAATGACCTTCAGTGTGATATTAGTGCCTATTATGCGTTTTGTTTCAGTGTTTTTTTTTTTTTTTTTTTTACTTCTTATTTTGACATGTACATTGAATATGCCATGAAAGATTTTGTTACACGAATACTAGAAATTGCTTATGAAGTGTACTGGTACTTTTAAACTCATCTCGTATCACCAACAAGTAAACACATGATCGTCTGATGTCGGAAGAGCACAGTTTCTGCTTGTGAAATCGGGTTTAGCAAAGTACAGTAGTGGCAAAAAAAAAAACCGGACCGACCCTTGTAGCTGATGTCAGAACCTTGTTCACGCCAGAGCACGATGGACTGGTAACTAAGACTTTCGTGGTTCGAATCCTGCTTGGGAAGAAAGCTTTTTTTTTGTTCCTTATTCAAATTTATTCCCAATACTTTTCGATTGCTGGTAAAATTCATGTTCTGGGAATAATAAGTTAATTAAGTAGTAAAATATCGCTGCAATCGAAAAGTAATGGGAATAAATTTGAATACGGAACAAAAAAAAAGAGTTTCCTTCCCAGGCAGGATTCGAACCACGAAAGTCTTAGTTACCAGTCTTTCGTACTCTGGAGTGAACAAGGCTCTGAAATCAGCTACAAGGGTCGGTCCGGTTTTTTTGCCACTACTGGACATATTAAAAAAAAAAAAGCTAGAACTTTTTTTGGTAACAGTTCATCTTTTATTTTCCGATCACCTGGTAAACAGAAACGGCTACTTTGGCTTTCTTGTGTTCGATAGCGAGTAGATCTTAACGTCGCAAATACGATATCACTTTCTCACTCTTGCACGAATGATCTTTCAAATACCCATTTTTCGTAAACAGCAGAGTATTGTTACAAGATTGTACAATATATGAAGAAGAGTTATATCAGAATTTGTAATGAATTAATTACTATTGTCGCGCCACGGGATGGCAGAAATATTGTAGGCGGGGTGGGGAAACCAATAAATACTACGATTAGTGGCGTACATGGAATTTTGTCAAGGGGGAAGGGATATTATTAAATTTTTTACAATATACATGATCGATATTTTAAATTGTGTGTATTATTATTATTATTATTATTATTATTATTATTATTATTTACTTACAAATGACTTTTAAGAAACCCACAGGTTTATTGCCGCCCTCACATAAGCCCGCCATTGGTCCCTATCCTATTATTATTATTATTATTATTATTATTATTATTACTACTAGTTGGTTATTTAACGACGCTGTATCAACTACGAGGTTATTTAGCGTCGATGAGATTGGTGATAGCGAGATGGTATTTGGCGAGATGAGGCCGAGGATTGGTGATAGCGAGATGGTATTTGGCGAGATGAGGCCGAGGATTCGGCATAGATTACCTGGCATTCACTTTACGGTTGGGAAAAACCTCGGGGAAAAAAACCCAACCAGGTAATCAGCCCAAGCGGAGATCGAACCCGCGCCCGAGCGCAACTTCAGACCGGCAAACAGGCGCCTTAACCGACTGAGCCACGCCGGTGGTTTATTACTATTATTATTATTATTATTATTATTATTATTATTATTATTATATTAGGTAGGCGTATGTTTATTAATATTATATTATGTTCTAATACAACATATTCATGAATATGATCTGTAGTCTGACTAGTGTAATATGTAGCTAGTTGACTGTGTATGCAAGGGAGGGGAAAAGGAACTGGCCACCCTACCCCATTATCTCCTGGCCTAGTCGACTCGTAAGTAGTGCCTTCTTGGTATCACTTGTGAGGTTCAGACTTGTCTTTGAACAGTTGACTAAACAACATGAATATGCTTATAAAACCTTTGAAACGTAATTTTTTTCACAGTCTTCCAATTTTTAACACCTGTGTTTAATTTTGTGTAATAAAAAATGCTTGTGTCATTATTACACTTACACAATAGGCTAATCATAGTATATACTGTATATACTTATATATGGTCAATAGTTATTTGTGTATGATAGGTAAAACATTTTACATAATAGGAAAATCCATATAAACAATTAAATATATGTAATTAAACATTAAATTATTATTATTATTATTATTATTATTATTATTATTATTATTATTGTACTGCTTTTTTAATATTGACCTCGTCAATTGCCTGTATAGTGTCTAAAAACAAAATAAATGTTACTAATGCAACACTACTATTATTATTAAATAGAGAACAACGATTATACCTCTTTTCATACGACTTAGTTCAATAGTTGTGCTTCAACAACGTTGCCTCGTTGTATTGTTAAGACTCAGTCGCTGTTAGTTATGATAAGTTAAATATTACATGCGCCTAAAAAAATATTTTACCCAGGAAGAAGATGACTCGTATGAACTAAGATGTGTGAAAACATTATAGTAGAAGCAAGAGGAGTAGAAATATTCTACTCCTCTTGAGTAGAAGCGATGACGTTCTACTGCATTGTTAAGAAAGATATCCAAAACCATGAAAAATCGGAGATGATTTTGAATAGACATTTTGTGTGTTTTTTAGACCCCTTTCATTCATTATAATTACATTTTTCATGTGCATCAGTCTTGGATTAATTTATTCGTAAATACTGAGTATAAATACAATCCGACAAATGCTGAAAATAACTTATACATTTTTGTGAAAATCTTGGAAACTTTTTTGTATAACAATACTTTTTGAGAAGGTAAAAATAGACCAAAAAAGACTTCTTTTGAACGATATTACAATTAGCAACCTTCGCTTACCCAGATCAAGAGGAGAAGGTTTTACATATTTTGCAGGCAGTCTTCATGCTACTTAATTTGTGCTATGTTTTACACAAAAGATTGTTCAAATATCAATTTCGTACTTCTGTGCATTATATTTGAGTTGAGTTGAACCGGAAACATTAAAATATACCGGTGCTTCCATAGCTATTGAGAGACTTGAATGTACCGCTGCTTGGTTCCCGTTCGGTAGCAAAGATCCTTTTCTTTGTTGCAGCCGGGCCTCTCCTTGCGGTGAGTGGGTGAGCACGGGTCTTTCGTTGCTATAGGTTGATTCATGCAGTATTCTTGAGATGTTAATGCTTCTCAGGTATGCGGCAGGCGATGATGCGTTCATTTCTGTAGGAGGTCGAGGGTTAGGCGTGATATATGTAGTTGGGCTTGGATACGTTTGTATATTTTCTCTTTGTACGAAGTATAGAGGAAAGATTGACGTGGAGATTTTAACGGAAAGTCACGTTTTCAGTATAATACCAAAATAATAATACGTCTATATGCAGCATGTAGGCTATATAGCTCGAATGTAAACGAATTTAATTTATGGACAGTTTTTACGCGTCAGTTTACATGATGATGATGATGATGATGATGATGATGATGATGATGATGGTGATAAGTCCACACCTGTGGAATAACGGTTAGCACGTCTGGCCGCGAAACCAGGTGGCCCGGATTCGATTCCCGGCCGGGACAAGTTACCTGGTTGAGGTTTTTTCCGGTATTTACCCTCAACCCAATATGAGCAAATGCTGGGTAACTTTCGGTGCTGGACCCGGACTCATTTCACCGGCATTATCACCATCTCATTCAGACGCCAAATAACCTAAGCTGTTGATGAAGTTTTGTAAAATAACCTACTAAAATAAAAATGAAATGATGATAATCTTGTTCAGTCTCAATCTAGCGTTTGCTATGTTGAGTTTGTATTATATATACCTGGTGTTTCAGACCACCCGTATCAGACTTTTTTTCTCGAAAACTATATGATACTGGTTGTTCATAAGAAAATTTTGATGACCAAAACCTGTGTAAAATCGTATGTTGGTGGTAATACCATTTCCCGTAACAAACCGAAAGTAGGGGTACTTGTGATCAAATATGAAATTTCAAATGAGATCATAGGTCATTGAAGGAATCAACTTTTTCTGAAACTTTTTTTTCTAACTTTTATTGTTTACTCACAAACAACAAAAATGGTATGTTCTGAGAAATGCTGTATGTTGATGAAATGTTTTGAAAAATTTGTTTATATGTTCTTAAGTTTAGTGGAATGGTGTTTTAAAATGTATAATTTAATATTATGGTAATTATTCATTT
This sequence comes from Periplaneta americana, assembly GCF_040183065.1. Lineage (NCBI taxonomy): Eukaryota > Metazoa > Arthropoda > Insecta > Blattodea > Blattidae > Periplaneta > Periplaneta americana. The sequence continues at coordinate 85,173,947 of NC_091133.1, forward strand.
AAAATAGAATTTGCAACTACAGGTAATAACGCCATCTCGCTGCGAGAATAAACTTTGATCTAGTATGTAATAATAGCAGTTTAATCATCTCTAAATTAAGGATAATCAACTGGACTTGGTTACCACGAAACCTGCGACATGAGTAACGTAAAGAAAACTGGAGTCTTCACTATGTGTAGACGGTTGTGCACCACTCAATGACAATGACCTTGATTGAATTTTTTTTAAGTTATGTGGTAATGGTTATTGAGACTTTTTTTGTTGTCCCTAATCATTTATAATTGTTTAATTCTGTAACATAATCTTACATTCGTCACTTTTGATAATAAACATGTTTCTTTGTTCTAAGAAAGATAAGTGGCATTATTACCGTGAAGGTAATAGCGCCAGTATGCGTCATACTTTTTGTTTACTTGTATTGTTGTAAAATCTTGTCATAATTACAACTTTCGATTGCAGCGATATTTTACTACTTAATTAACGTATCATTCCCAGAACATGAATTTTACCAGCAATCGAAAAGTATTGGGAATAAATTTGAATAAGGAACAAAAAAAAAGTTTCCTTCCTAGGCAGGATTCGAACCACGAACGTCTTAGTTACCAGTCTATCGTGCTCTAGAGTGAACAAGGCTCTGAAATCAGCTACAAGAGTCGGTCCGGTTTTTTTTTTGCCACTACTGTACATTCCATAGAAAAAACTACAAATGAATAATATCTAAAAGATCAATATTATTGTCCGTATTTCTGGTAAATTGTAACCCATTTTTTGAATCGATGGCGTTAATACCTTCACTTACCCTATTTGTAGTTCGTAGTTAACACTAGATGCCTTTAGTCGTATTTGAAAATATATATTTTATTTCTATCTTTACCAATACGAATAAAAATTATACATTATACAATGTAAATAAATTGTAAGCATTATTATCTTTCGATTATTAATTATTTATGTATTTTTTCGCGAAATAGTCTTATTTAATAAATATTTCATTTTGATAAACTCTCGTTTCGCGCTTGTGAATTTATCGACAAAATGAATATCTCTCATATTACCTATGGTAGTATTTTCATATTAATGTAAGTTTGGAAGTTGTAAAAGTGACAAATTATAACAAACGAAAAGTGATTATTTGTACGTGTAAGCTGCCTAGATTAAATATATTTCCTGCTTGTGTGTTTTATAAAATAAGAGAGAAAAAAGAGACCCTTCTACTGATCGACTGAGGCGAAGGATAATTGTGGTGAAGAAAGTTGACAGATAAAATAGCTTATCAGGCGATTTGAGAAAGTTCTTTTTTTTTTTTTCTTTCGTGTTGATTAACGTGTGCACAACGTTTGGTTAGCTTATTATGTCAGAAATTGTATATCGTATTCATTTTTTCCTGTCTTCTGACAATTAGTTTCTTCACACGTTTAATTATATTGTTTCCGGAAGATTATCTTTATGTAATATAATATACCTTGAGTCGTGTGACATTCTCACCCAACCATTTTCTCACAATTTTATTCTATAATTCGATTGCAAGATAACGTGAAATTACTATTACCAAAACCTTAAATTGTGTAGCCGTATTGGCAGTATTTTAACAAAGCCTTAACTCTGATTATTTCTGTTCTGTTCGATTCTTTATTGCCCCAAATGAAAAAAGAAACACTGCCACTCTGTGTGTACATCAACAAAACACTAGCAAGATGTCTCACAGCCACTTTGAACGAAACAAATCTTACAGAATTTGTTATGCATTGAAACCTGGTCGTCAGCTGACATCTGACTCTTCATCGACTTCTGTAGTTCCTGGATTTGAAACGTGTCTTGACAAGGGAATATAACTTGCCCAGAGATCGAGAGTGTCCTTTTTAACATAAATTTACTTCAAAATTATTCTACTAAATTGTTGAAATATAAAAGGCATGTTTTGAAAGATAAAGTAACTGCAAATTGTATCAGCTTCTTTTGTTTCTGGCCAAGTGGAAGAGAAGACCTGATGGTCTTAACTTCGCCAGAATAATAATAATAATAATAATAATAATAATAATAATAATAATAATAATAATATTATTATTATTATTGTTATTATTATTATTATTATTATTATTATTATTATTATTAAAGTAATGTAAAAAGCGTGATTTTCTTACAAACATACCTATGATTCTCGGTGTATCAGAAAGTTGTAGGGTAAAGTTGCCTAATTCCGTGATACTCCGTGATACGTTTTTTCGCTGAATGTCACGGGGTTGGGTATCTTGCTAGGAAGTTCACCGATGTCTCAAAAGTAGGCGAAAAATGAACTCTTTCGAGAACTATGTCTGGCGCTAAGGTCGAACGACAAAGCTCTGACTGACATTCAGTTTTAAAAAGTATCACGGAATTAGGGGTATCACGGAAATAGGCAACTTTACCCTACTGGCTTAGCATTAGCTTAAAACGTTTATTTCAGCAGAATGCAAAAAAAGAAAAATATAATATCGGTTTTATCCTACCCACCTTTCATTAGACTGCTTTATGAATCGATAGCTCTGTGCTGGCATCTGGCTCTTACAAGTTCACACATTTCTCATATAGGAAAATTAAGGCCTAATGGCATCACATGGCCAATTCAGTGTAAAAAGATAAATGCATAAAACAGCCAGTGAGTTAAAAACAAATACAGGAGTATATTCTATGTTGTGCATTTATACTATATTTTGTGTAATAACATTCAGGGTTAATAATGAAATGATTCATTTTGGGAGCAATCAAAAGTTAGCTTATTTTTATATAATAATAATAATAATAATAATAATAATAATAATAATAATAATAATAATAATAATAATAATGATTTATTTTAGCTGGCAGAGTTAAGGCCGTAAGGCCTTCTCTTCCACTCAACCATCTTGTAGGATACTTAATGAAATAAATTCAAGTTTATTTTCCCGGATAAAACTCGCATTTTGAAACCTGTGTATTTTATTAACTGCGAGGTATCTAACGTCAAATTTAGAAAATAACGAAATAATTTTATTGTACCGTTAAACTTACATGCGCGTGTCACTAAAGATCATTGCTTCCATGCCTGTTGAGTCAGTCTATCAAACAGCGTCAGATTATCTTTAAGAACTGAGTTTCTACACATTATTTTGTGCAAACATGTCAAGGACCTACTGGAATCTCTCCATATACGCTTTATGACTAGTCTTCTTCTTTGCCTTTCAAGTGATCATTTGGTATAGTTTTCAGGCGTTTCCCTGGTTCTAGATAACTTATCCGTTTACTATGTCCTGTGTGTTGTCTAAATTCATGGCAGTCCGGAAACTTATTGATTGATCCTTGTATTGAAACTTTTATAACGTGTCTCTTCACCTAGGAATCCCTCTTACTCTCCGCTACTGAGTGATTTCCCAACCCCACGACTGGACCTATTGAAATTTTTCGTGTAGGCCTACTATGTATGAGGATTATTTTACAACCTACTATTATAAAATATTTTTGAAGGTGAAAAGACAACACATTTTTGTAAAACGCGGGACAAAAATTTATATATCATATTATCCCACGAACTTTAATAATCTGAAAGTCTAATTCATCGTTGAAACGAAAAAAAGGAAGAAAGGCAGAAAGAAAAAGACAACCCCCCCCCCACCCCAAAAGCTAAAAGGCATCGAGGTATCGAAATTATCGAGAAACCGACTAATTTTTGCATACAAATTGGGATGATATTTCACACAAATAATCTTGACACAAAAGAGGATTTTTAGATTGTTCTATAAGCGTGTAACCTTGTTTTATTTTTTAATATTTCAGGGCGCTATATGAAGATTATTTCAGTGTACACCACTTGGAAACTGTTATCGAAAAGTAACACTTTTTTGTTGTGTATATAATCACTATATTGATTAGGAAACTAGTAACATGCGCTACTTGCTCTGGGTGTTTGGTAAAACAACATTATCAATCTGTTCAGCGTTGAAAACATTTATCCCGGTTTTGTGAACCTAAATGACTACACTGCATTATTTAGCACTTCACCAGCGTGTGGGCTGTAGGGCACAGATTTTTATGTGGCCTGTACTGATTCGTTACCAGAGTCAAAGCTGTAAATTGCTTGTTCACTGCCAATATATTCATTTTCCTTCAGACACGTCTTAAGCAAAATATCACCCATTTATTTCTTCATGCTCCTAACAAAATCTGGATCTTCATCGGTTAATTCGCTCCAAACAGATACACACTTCACACTCACAAATGGCGAAACACGACCAGTTAATACAGTGCAAGATCTATTGTAGTTAGTGTGGTACGAAGTCTTCTCTTGGTGTCAGTACATTATAAGGGCTCCTCTTGTAACAGCGTGAAGATATGTTGAGACAGCACAAGGCGAAACAAGCGACGCACACGAGTTACTTTGGAGTAAAATTTGTTTACTTCCATCGCTAGGAATTAAACCTGGGACTACGGAGTTTGTAATCACATGTACCAGCAGTGAGCGGAAGTCTAATTCCATAATCAGTTAGCCCAACGAAAAGTCATCACTTTAAACTGTACTGATTACTGATTACCATGATACTGGAACTTTGAAAGGTTTTGAAGTTCATGAAGTTACATTAAATTGATCGGTTCAAATGTTATCAGCGTGGAACAAGTTCGCGCATGCATGTTGACACACCATTTGGCTCACTTCTCTCGCATGCAGCAGCAAGCTGTATCCTAATAGAACTGGAACCATGTAAAATATATGTACTACAGTAATTTTTCACATTTTGGCCGTGACCTGTAATTTAGCAGCTAAAACAATTGCGAAAGATGAGAGAGCAAGAACCAAACGTGTCGAATCAGCATTCTTTATGTACTCTATAAAACAGAAATAACGTCGTTAAATAAGGGAAGAAACAAACCGCACATTGTATCAGGCAGGGCACTGCAGAGATAGCCGTTTGATGGTAGACTTTAACTGCTGGCACTCATCCAAAATTCTCGAGCCTCCGCAGTCAGCTGATCGGGTCGATTTGACAGCGTGCCAGTAGTTGAACTCGGCACTGCCGTTCAGACGTACCTAGTGCAGCCAGTTGATTCCAATCATGTAGGCGGAACGATTTCGAAATTAGCCTCAAGTGGAAAATCTAGTCGCACAAAATTAATTCATTGACTTTCTGAATGTAACTGACCGTCGAGGTTTTTTTAAACTTTTAGGAAGGGTGAGTAGGCAAAGGTGAGATATGTTGGCACTCTGCCATATCACTACACGCTGCTTACCATAAATAACCATCATCGAGTCCTTCTATTAATGTGAAATATCGGTCCTCATACATGTCAGGGGAGGAAATTGCCGAATTAATATAAACACTACATCAGTGGTACTTGCTGATATTAAATCTCACCTCGTTACGCCGTACTTGATGATAGAGACGTTGGCTTCAACTACTTTGAACCGTGGAACGTTCATTAATGTCCCCTTTCTTTCTGAAAAACGAAAATAAATCCAAAACACAACAGTCCATAGACGGCCAAGGCTCACTAGCAGACTGTTGGTTCATCGTTCATATGAATCATCAGAGGTGAACGATCATCCAACCAGTACGGGGTAAAATGTGGTCACCACAATGCGTCCCAGTCGTCACTGTTACTCCCCAAATTCATAAAGATGCTGAGTGGACACTGGTCCCATCATAGGCGGAGATAGGGGGTATAGGAGAGGCAAGGCCCCCTAGGTCGAAGTGGTGCAGGCTATTGTTTCTCTCTAGCATGAGGTAGCGTATGAAGAAAGCATAATTCTGAGGGGTTTATTTACAAATTATTATACAAATCAGCGTTTACGTAATTGTTATGTTTCTAAATATCCTATTCATTGTGCGATTTATATACAATAGTGGCAAAAAAACTGGACCGACTCTTGTAGCTGTTTTCAGAGCCTTGTTCACTCCAGAGCACGATAGACTGGTAACTAAGACTTTAGCGGTTCGATCCTGCCTGGGAAGGAAACTTTTTTTTGTTCCTTATTCAAATTTATTCCCAATACTTTTCGTTTGCTGGTAAAATTCATGTTCTGGGAATAATAATTTAATTAAGTAGTAAACTATCGCTGCAATTGAAAAGTATTGGGAATAAATTTGAATAAGGAACAAAAAAAAGCTTCCTTCTCAGGCAGGATTCGAACCACGAAAGTCTTAGTTGCCAGTCTATCGTGCTCTGGAGTGAACAAGGCTCTGAAATCAGCTACAAGGATCGGTCTGGTTTTTTTGCCACTACTGTACATCATGCATAAAGTGGTGTGCAACTTGAAAATGGATCATGACAACGTTGGGAAACCATTTCTCTCTCCGCATAAGATTAAATATGGATGTAAAGTAAGGTGAAATAGTAGAAATGTGACTAAGATATGAAAATTAGTGCATTTCCATATTAATTTTCTGATTCTATGACTACAGTGCTTGTGTATGTTTATAAATTAATTATTCACACGAACTAAGTTCTAAATAGTTTTAGATTATTTAGTGATACGTTCAACTGGAGAGATTTTTAGTCTTCGAGATTCAACAAGAAAAATAACTGACAAATGTTTCTTGGTGTCTTCTACTCCACGGGACAGGGCCTTTTATCTGTCCTTAATCTGAAACACGAGACTCACAGTTTACTTCCTTTCCGGAGGAAGCCATGCTAAGAATTTTATCGTGCTTTAAAATCCATCGTCCTCGGCCGGGTTTGAAGCCGCGAACCCCGGATCCAGCGGCCAGCATGATAACCGCAAGACCACAGAGGATGACATCAATTTTTAAGTTATGTTACGTATATAACTGTATATGTATTTTGTTTCGCATTTGTTACAAATAGTATTTTCAGTAAACCTACATTAACATCTGTGGTCTGTCACGAAGTTTTTTTTTTTTTTGCATCATCGATTTTCATTCTTATTACCGTCACGAGAACAGAAATAAGCAATGAACTGAAGAGAATGGAATGTATGATTACGAAATGAATAGCCGATCAACATATAGTGCATAGATATTAAATCTAGTTACAGTGGTAGTGGTGGTGGTGATGGTAATTATAGTAGAAGCAGGAGCAATAGCAGCAGCAGCGGTAGTAGTAGTAGTAGTAGTAGTAGTAACGGTGGTGGTGGTGGTGGTGGTGGTGGTGGTTTTGGTAGTAGTAGTCGTCGTGGAGGTAGTAGTTTTGGTGATAGTGATGGTGGTGGTAGTTCTGGCGGTAGTAGTAGTGGTAGTGATAGTGGTAGCAGCAGCAATAGCAGTAGTACTAGCAGCAGCAGTTGCTGAAATTGCAATAGGCTATCAGTTGAATAAAATGATGTGTTTTTCTCGCAGTACTGTATATGAAACTAACTTTTTTTCCAAGCGTAGACTTTTTTTAGGTTGATGTTCAGTTTAAAGAAAGAAAAAGTTGCTACTAATCACTATTCCGAGCAAGATGTATCAAGTTCCCGTCATTGTCATCCATCTTCGCGGGTTCATTTTATTCTTCGTTCTCTGGAGTTTCAAGCCAAATCTAACTCCCAACATCAATTCAATTGTCTTGACCATATGTCGTAGTTTTCTCCAATCTTATACTCGAAGAGATGTAGTCAGTTGGGAGGATTTCACTTTTTTTTATCACTGTCTTTTGTTATATTACTTCGTTTAAAATGTTCCCAGCAAACAATGAGATCTGAGAGAGCTTGGCCGTGATTTTGTCAAAGCAAGCAGATTTACAGCTGTAGTGAATTCTGAATATCTTATAATAATTGTAATATTCACTATTGAGATGTAAATGTTCCTATTCAATATTGTGGAAGTTACTATGAGTAAAAACAAAGTACGTATGTTATGCTGTTTACAGAAACGACGACGTAGGAAGTCTAGTGAAATACTGGCTACTGAACTCTTTCACTGAATCACTCATTTTTCGATGTAAATCCCAGGCGAGATCAGGACTCGAACCCGGACCGTCTGTTTGACAGGCTGAAGGTCTGATCACTCAGTCACCGCAGGAAAAGACTGCTTACTGATGCTTTAAGAATAATAATAATCAGTGGCGCTACAGGCCTGTAAGTGTGTAAGGGACCAGACAGACCAACCGGCTGCTGGCCTCACGTCTACATGCCGAAGCAGAGGTGGACGATCATCCAACCAGAATGGAGGTATCGTGTGGTTAGCACTATGATCTCTTAAACCGTTTACTGATCCTTTAGTTTAATGAAAACACGGATTCCAAGTCGCGTGTATCTATACTTCATAAGACTGTGTTGTCACGTCTTGCTTATTTTTATCTTGCATATATTTAATTAAGTTTTACAGTATTCAATGTTATCATAAAATATTGAACATATTTTGTACATCGGTAATGCTTTTGCTCAGAACATAAATATTGTTTCGTTACTTTCAGCCTACATTTTGTACAAAATATGAATGTATTGCATACGTTACTTCTGTTTAAAATATTATAGGACATAGCTAGACGAATTTTAAATAATTCCTGATTTAAAGTGAACAACTAAGTGATCTACTCTTCTTAGATTTTGTAGGTGTTCTTCGCACAAAAGGACCAGGTTCTGGTTCCAGACTGGGTACTATGGTGTTGGTTCTGAATCTGGTATTGGTTCTTGTTCGTTCGACAGATTTTCTGGATTAAACCATAGTCAGAAAACTGACATCTTCAAATAAATACACTGCTTTTAGTCATATTTAATAACTCAATTCTCAACGCATACAAAACACCTTCACTAATGAATTTGGTGTGTAAGACTGATCAGTGAAGAGTTAATAACATATCATAACTTTGCTGAGCGCAGCTTGTTTCTGGATATAGTACTTGGTTTGTACTATCTGCAGCCTCAACTTGACACGCAGCACACAGCTTGAACATTTTTATAACTGCTTCCCCCTAAAAAAAGACGTGGAAGGTCAAAATATCGGGAAGGAGTGTGAAATCGCAAAAACAAGATTCGAGGCTTTAACGTTACCAGAATTGGAATGTACTTTTTGGGTATTTGAATCGTATGATGAAAATTTAACCTTTCAACGTTTCGGAACTGTATTTCTACGTTATTAGTACCGGTACTCATTAGTATTCATCGCTTTTAATAGAATGAGCTTGTTATTTATGTACGGTGCCGTATTGCAATAAATTGACAGCAACAGATATGAGCAGCTGTGTTGTGAACGGCAGGAGGCACTTGGGCATCTTCTCGCTCGATTAGATCAGTGCTACAAGTGAACGAACATTCGACCGTAACAACCTCCGTCCCCTTCTATTTGGCAACGCAGATTGGTCTAAAGCTCGCTCGCCTTCCGTCAGGCGCGTACGGATTCGATATGTGATCATCCAGCGTGAGTTCCAGGTGGAAAGATTTACTCGAGGGGGATTTGAAGTGTTCTCCAGTTCCCGATTCTATTCTCGCCTTTTTTTTTATCATCGGGACTGTGTGTAGTCAGTCTCCTCTTGAGGATTTAAGTTTCTTTGTCTTTCTTTCATTGATTTAAAATAATTGCTAGTCTTATCAGACGTTCTGGAATAATATGTTACGTAACTGAAATACTTAAGATAGCATTACGTCTGGTTTAAGTGTATTCGTAATAGTTTATTTTATTACATTTGTAATACTGTATATTACAGCTTATTTTTCTCGAGTCTAAACAGTTTGTCACAAATCATCAGTAGATTCTGTCAAGTAAATCTTAAAATAAGTCTAACAATGAAACTGTTAATGATCTCATGTCGAAATCAACTCTCAAACTACGCACATTGTTAGAGCTCCACAGAAGATATATAAATACAAAAAAATTAGCTGCCCATACTAACTTTAATGTTGCCAAATTACAACTTGAATTAAATATCGAAAAAATGAGTAGGTCCTGATCTTGAGTTGGTGAGTGGTACAGCTGGCAAAACGCGTTGAGTGCATGATGTCGCATGTTACGTGACACGCTAGTCACTAGCGCAGGATGGCAACTCAGCTGTAATCTGTCGGCGACTGACAGTTGCTTTTGAAGTGGCTTATCTTGCTCGTGGGCGTCAATATGCTAAAAAATAAAACAAAAGATATCTGGTTGCCTTCATTCCAATGCTCTGGTCACTGCTTGCTTGAGTGTAAGCTGAAAGTTTAGACATAATTTTTCTCACGGATTAGTACAACCTTTTGCTATCTCTCTTCCCCCTCACCGCAAACTCTGCACAGAGGCAGAGATATACGAGATCTATGTGTGCATTTGTTTTTAATGCACGAACAAACGAAATTTTCACACCCTTACGTTTGTATAGGCAGGTAGTTTTTGTTATATTATTTATCTTACATGCTGTGGTCCACACCTGTGGAGTAACGGTTAGCGCGTCTAGCCGCGAAACCAGGTGGCCCGGGTTCGATTCCCGGTTGGGGCAAGTTACCTGGTTGAGGTTTTTTCCGGGGTTTTCCCTCAACCCAATATGAGCAAATGCTGGGTAACTTTCGGTGTTGGACCCCGGACTCATTTCACCGGCATTTTCACCTTCATCTCATTCAGACGCTAAATAACCTAAGCTGTTGATAAAGCGTCGTAAAATAACCTACTAAAATAAATAAATACATGCTGTGGATGTGTACGGAGTTTGAGGGGAGATTTCTGCATGATCTCATAAACATTTCTCTTGTAAGTGTAAAAGTACATTCAACTAATTGGATACGATCGCTATTCTTCCTCATTTTTTCTTACTCTTTCTCCTTTTACTTTCCTGATTTTTGTTATCCCTATTCTTTCTTACTCTTCCTTTTCTTACCTTCCTTACTCTTCCTATGTTCACTTTTCTTATTCTTCCTCTTCTTACCTTTCTTACTCTTCCTTTTCTTACTTTTCTTACCCTTCATCTTTTCACCTTTCTTATTCTTACTCTTCGTACCTTTCTTACTGTTACTCTTTTTACCTTTCTTAGTCTTACTCTTTTTACCTTTCTTACTATTCCTCGTCTTATCTTTCTTACTCTTCCTTTTCTTACCTTTCTTACCCTTCATCTTTTCACCTTTCTTACTCTTAAGCTCTTCACCTTTCTTATTCTTACTCTTCTTACCTTTCTTACTGTTACTCTTTTTACCTTTCTTACTCCTTACTCACCTTCTTACACTTCCTCTTACCTTTCTTACTCTTCTTATTACCTTTCTTACCCTTCGTCTTTTACCTTTCTTACACTTATTCTTTTCACCTTTTTTATTCTTGCTCTTCCTTTTCTTATCTTTCTTAGTCACTGTTATTTGTTTTACCTTTCTTAATTCTACTTTTCTTAACCTTCTGGCTGTTACTTTTCTTTCTCTCCATTTCTAGCTTTCCTCTTCTTGTCTTTCTTTCTCATTCTGGTCCTTTTCTTCCTCGTTTCCTTCATTTCGGTATCATGTCTGACTTCCAATGTTCGAACTAAACTGTACTCCCAAAGATTTCTGGCGAATGTTTACCCCCTTTTGATAGTGATGATGTGGTTAGAAGCGAATTATTGAGATTATGTTGGGCAAGGTGCGTTGATACTAAGAGAAAACTTTACATCAGCACCTGAAATTCCATTTTGACGCACCAGGATTTTAACGTATATTCTTGGTGTGGGAAGTTGATTTGCCAATCATTTGAGTAACAGGCGTCTCTGGATAACGAAAGGAGAAATACAACTGTGTGAGAAAGTTAATAAAAACGTGTATTTTTTTTTTCGGAAAGTCCAAAAATTTCTCTTTGTATGTTCATCATTGTAGCATGAGATTCACGTTGTGTATTTCGGTGCAATTTAATTCCGCCCTGTAAACTTTCTCTTCTCCGTCTCCTGCTAGTTTTTTTAATTAATGTTTCGTCTCTGTTTGTCTTTCAGAACGGCGATCTGTGCATTTCAATCCTGCATCCACCAGTGGACGACCCTCAGAGTGGAGAACTGCCCTGTGAAAGGTGGAATCCTACACAGAATGTTAGGTACATTACATTTTTCATTGTTATCTTCATTGTGGGTGAAATATGGATCAGGATTTGACGAGTTACACTTGGAAACCGTCATTGCAATGTACTGTGCGCTATCAACAAGGAAAGCTCTGTGGAGCGATTTTCAAATCAAAATTATCAAATAGCGGTAAGGACTAATCTTCTGGCGAAGATCATAATAAGTCAAAAAAGGGAATCTTTTAAAATAATCAAGCCACAACCACCCTGGAAAAGTCGTACATGGATAAGGTGCTGTGTAAATAAAAGCTTGTGTATAAAAAATAGTTGTCAGTGTGACGTAAAATTCAAATAATAGATTCCAAAAATAGCATAAAATCTGCATTTTCATACCTTCTTTGTCAGGCTATTGAAGCACACGTGCTTGACACGATTGTACGTGATCCTTCACTTCTCTTCAGCTAGATTTGTAGACTCATTATAAAGATTTTTTTGCATTCGATCTTCTTTATCATACAGAATTACTATTGGCAGACAGTATAAAACACAATTCGTAGCAGAAACTGCTCTGGATAAATTGTGACTTTAAGCTACTAGTCTGCCTTTACTCTAGTATTTACTTCCTTCATTACTTACAAATGGCTTTTAAAGAACTCGAAGGTTCATTGCCGCCCTCACATAAGCCCACCATTGGTCCCTACTCTGAGCAAGATTAATCCAGTCCTTACCATCATATCCTACCTCCCTCAAATCCATTTTTATGTTATCTCTCATCTATATCTCAGCCTCCCCAAAGGTCTTCTTCCCTCTGGCGTTCCAACTAACAGCCTTTACTCTAGTCTAATGTAAGTTATAAATAGTCTGTCTTGTCTTCGTAACGATAAGCTGAAAGGTTTCTCAAATATTCATAAAATTGAATATTTTACACTTTATTTCGAACCTATGTTTGGTGTTGTACAGTGTGTATTGGTACTGTATTTTTTGTTCTTGTACAGAATTTAACTTGTGTATAGATGTTCGAAGGGGGAAGGGGAAATTTATACTGATGTCATGAAAGGTTCCCTTGTAAGGATAGTCTTCTTTTCGACCCTGTAAAGTACGTATTGTTCATTCATTACAAGTACAGGAGGAAATATTTTTAGAACAACTAGGTTAGTAGTGCCTTGACCTCGTGATTCACACGCTAGTACACAGTTATCATTTCTATTGGGGGCTTTCACCCCACTTGCGTATCATTGAGATCATTTTCCTTAAAATAATTTGTGTGTGTGTGTGTGCGTGCGTGCGTGCGTGCGTGCGTGCCGGGTAATATTTCTAATCAACGAAAAGCTTTATTCCCTGTTGAAACTGCAGTGATTATGCAATAGTATATAGTTTATGATGCGAAGTATGCTCAAAAACTGTTTTTTGCAATAATTGCAGTTACCAACATTCAGAAAATTTAACAAAAATATTTATACAACGTAAGTTTCAATAAAATGCTTCCATACCGGGCAAGTTTTTATGCCTCAAATACAGGCCATCACGTACAATATGGGACACCTGGCAACTCTAGTACCTATCGTGCAGAGTACAAAGCCTAATGCAGTAGTAATAAGTAATAACTAATAAGCAAAGGATTCACTTAAAGACGAAAATTCTTACATGTGCTGTTATTTTTACGGATAAAGTAAACAGAGCTGAGTACTTACAGATATCCTTGTAATTCATAATGAACAAACTTAAGTAGGCAAATTCTCAAGATCAGTAGGCCTATTTGATGAAGGTTTTGTGAATAACAAACTACACTTAAGGGTTACTCGGCAAGTATACACTGTTTGTGTTCCTATGTTGTACCTCAGCAGTAGCAAGTCTGATACCAGTCTTTTCGTAGATACCAGATTTCTCTGAAGGTTCCATTACACTGTAAATGCATTTTTAATCAATTTTGTACGCTGTTAGTACTTATTACACAAATGAAGCATTTTTCGAAAAAAATAATAAAGGATTTTTTGCTTGTTCTTCGTGTTGATATCTTGCCACTCATACATTTCAGTAACCAATAGTTTTACCATAAATGGGATTTAAACTTCAGACATAATAGTACATTATGCAACGAGCCTATAATGATAGTAATTAAGACGCAAGTATGTTTGTTTATGAAACGAGCGCAAGCGAGTTTCATAATTTTCATACGAGCGTCTTAATTACCATTATAGACAAGTTTCAGGCGACTTTTTATGCTTGACCATATTTCTAACTTGAAATTATTCAGAAATATTCATTTTATTTGTATCTGACAGAAGATCGGAAGTGACCTTGTTCATAGCTCGAAATTGTGAGATGTGCGCAGACGCGAAAGTATTGATTTTTTCCGAGGAACAATAATATCATTGACCTTGATGTAATGCAGAGAATGTATAACCTGGAAATTGATTTAGAATTGAAAAACGAGATGACAAATTGAATTTACTTGAATATTATTTACAATTAGCGCTAATTATTATAGTAACAGAACATAACCTTCTGCGACAGTATTGGATTTCCAGCCTCCGTAATGTTTCCCTTGTCTTTCGATTGCATATCCGAGAATAATCAAAAACCTGAACTTTAATGAATAGGTGTACTTTAATGACATGCATTAAAGGACTGCTACCAGGTGTATAATTACTACATTTCGGCATGGTCGAGCATAAATAATTTTTTTTTTGCTAAACCATTATTCAAGTACCATAATGACATTTGACTTTTTAATTACTTACAAGCTAAAGGTTCTGTTCTTACAATTAATGCAGTTATACCCCTTTCACCTTGTATATAATTTTCTTTTTTATAATTTATTCCAAACCTCGTTTTCTTTCCATTTTGTGTAATAAAGTAACATGTGACATTTACACGCCTATATCTAATGTGTTGTACAATTTTTCTCTTTCAGAACGATTCTACTTTCTGTGATTTCCCTCTTAAACGAGCCCAATACATTCAGTCCTGCAAACGTGGATGCATCAGTGATGTACAGACGCTGGAGGGATTCAAAAGGGAAAGATAAAGAATATGAAAATATAATAAGGTATAAACTTTGGGTTGATACAAATATAGATATTTACAAACAGTTCCTTGGTATTGATGTAGTATACCGGACAGCATAATTGTTGATAAATGGACAAGATGTTTTAAATTGTTCAGTTTTCAGTGAACTGCTCTGCCTGCTATATAGTGGGTACCGTAAAATGGGGTGAATAGGATCAGTGGGGGGAATAGGATCAAAAATTCATTCTTGGTTATAAAGTTTTGTTATAAACTGCAATTGAGCGGGAAGATAGTCATTGGTTACTACAGTAGAACTTGGTTATAGCGACCTCGTTTTGTGCGACACCTCACCTATAAATATTCTGTGGTTCCAACTAATCCCCCATAAGGCATATGCTCTTCTATCTTGCTTAATATGACAAACGTACATGCGTCTACCTCGCATATAACGTCATTTTCAACCTCAGTTTGGAATAAGATTTTCTAAGAACCAAAGTATTTTAAGAAATATTTTGTTGAAATCTGACCCTGACAAATTCTTTACAGTCTCCTTCTGTCACAGACTTCTGGAATGCAGGCAGATTCCCCACCCCATTGTAACCTGCCCGAATTCATGCGGTATTAGATAAGTTTCGTCAGAAAGTTTTCACTAAGTGCACGCATTTTAACGCAGTATGGGCACTAAAAGAAGTGAGTGACGCTTTAGAAGTCATTAGAATTATGAACATGTTCTATGAAGCTAGGGAAGGGAGCAGTGAAATTGCAACTGAAATTATGAACATAGAACGTAATTTAGAAAGTGTGTATTGGGCAAGTAGGAGACAACAGGGTTAAATGACTGATTACTTCACTCCTAAGTAAAGTAGTTTGGTGAGTATCGAACAAACTGTTTTAATACAGAATACTGTATTTATAATTGTAGGCCTGCATGTATTTTATTATGTTCATGTAGGCTTAAAAGTCAATGCATAAATCTAAAATAAGTCTAATTAAGTTTGTTATTTTTCATTTCCCACCGAACTAGATTGATAATGTGAATCTTGGTTACTACGACACTCGTTTATAACAACATAATTTTTAAGGTCCCTTGGATGTCGTTATAACCAAGTTGTACTGTATATTGTTCTAATAAGCAATGACTGTCTTCCCGCTCAATTGCAGTTTATAACAAAACTTTATAACCAAGAATGAAGTTTTGATCCTATTCCCCTCCACTGATCCTATTCACCCCATTTTACGGTACTGAAGAATTGATTTCAGAGAGTTAATAATGCTAGAATAAGGAATAGACCACTTGACTCTTTCTAGTTTCAGTGTTGGAGAATCCTTTGAGATCATCCTCTGAATTTGTTTGCCTAGTACCATTCTATATAGATACTGCTACTTGTAAATTCATCCCATTACAGTTCTAGTGTGTATTATTAGTATTGATAGTGATGCAAAATAAACCATTTTCTTTTGTTAAATTTAATAAATTCTCTTTTTTGGTCCTAGCTTTGCTTCACATATATACAGTAAGAAGCTACTGAATGAGCGGGTTATCTACAAAAACACGAGGGTGGCACAGAGTTCGTGGGCTGTGGAGTATAAGCTCCCGGTCAGCAACAAGATTTCATAATTAAATTCACGGCACCAGAGGGATTGTCTAACAAAATACTACGAGTCCTACTTATTTTTATTTTTATAAAGTTATGCATGCAAGGAGATGCTGGAACTATTTACCTTCATTTCCACACATTTCATGTTTATTAATACAGCCAAGCTTCGTCTGGAAACGAAATGAGATTAGGATCAATTTCTCCTTCTTGTACTTTACTCAAAATAAAATCTACTTCTAAGTACTGGATCACCTGAAGTCTTGCACCACTGTAATTTTATACGATTTTCACTTGAATAACTAAGTGATATGATATCCGTACAGTAAAGATGGAATATTAAAAGAAAATTATGAAAAATTGTCATTCTTTTATTCGTCCGTAAATACGGGATTTTGGATGATCAATAAGGGACAAACTTTAACAGTCTCGAACAGGCATGAGCGTAAGAAAAACTTTGTCAACCATTGGTCAAGAACAGAGGAATGGAATGTCATAAAAGAGACCACAGAATTAGTTGAAATTTTCTGGAAAGGCTATACAGAAATTATATTTGTAAGCTGCCCTCCTTCAATGCAAGCTACATGTATATGCTTCTATGGTTGCTAATAATTACACCAGTAATAATATCTCCTTGAAGGTTACAGAAGGATTACATCTTTTTTTCTCTTTTCCTGTTCCAATGCCAGAGTGTATTTGCAAAGCAGTTGTGTGTAACAGTACTAATTTTACTGTGAATTTTCTTTGCAGGAAGCAAGTTTCAGCAGCAAGATTGGAGGCAGAGAAAGATGGTGTAGTTGTGCCACTGACTTTGGAAGATTATTGTATCAAAACAAAGGTGAAGCCACCTGAACACTCGGTGGACATGACAGACTTCTATGATGATGATTACGATCTGGATGATGAAGATGAGGAAGATGATGACTCGGGTGATGGAGACTATGAAGATGGAGATGACAGCGGTAACGGAGAGTCGTGATAACTGTAATTACCATATAACAAAGGAACACGGGATTTGTGCATGAAGGACTGTCGAAACAGTGTATGCACAACTTATATTTCATCCAGTGAAAGACATTGATCACCAAAATGTAACTTTTTTTTTCTCTCTCTCTCCCCAATGATTAGTTGTGTGTAAAATGAGTGATTTAATGGAAGTTGAAGGCGGTCCTACTCTTGCTTTGTATGCTGGTGTGAAAACACAGTTGTGAATTTTTCTGATCTAGGAAAAATATTTCTTGTATAAAACCTACAGGAAGTCGAGTACAACTGAAGAAGGATTTAATAATATTCTGCATTAAATGTTGTCACTTGAAACAACATTAAGCAATGGTAATGCCAACATCTGTACAACAGGAATGAGCTATGCTTTTAGAGCTGTGTTAAAAAAGCATTAAAAAAAATATTTTATGAACTACAATCCTTCTCAAATTACATCAGAATGTAATGTAAAAAATTTTAATAAATGTGAATAATGTGTTAGTCATTCTGTAGGTAGGTTTATTCAGTACTGTAGCTTTGCACCGTAGGTGTTTCCAACTCCAAAACAGCCAAGACATCCCACTGTAGAAGTTACATCTACATATTTTGTGTACAAGATGATGGACAGTGAAGTGAAGTTGTAATGTGATTATGTGATCGCAGTAACGCAAAACATTACTACTCATGCTTTTCATACATAGAAAAGAAAAACATGGAACCTATATCGGTTTATTTACTAGTTTGTTACTTTATTTAATGTAGTTTGTTATTTTATAAAGTTAATAATAAAGATAAAGCATCCCTCATAATTTAAATAAGCTATCAGAAGGAATTCTTCCATCGTGTTGTGTGTACTTCTGAACCTGGTGTTAAATTGACCTACTTAAATGTTTTGATGAAATGTGACATATTCTGAGATGTTA
This sequence comes from Periplaneta americana, assembly GCF_040183065.1. Classification (NCBI taxonomy): domain Eukaryota; kingdom Metazoa; phylum Arthropoda; class Insecta; order Blattodea; family Blattidae; genus Periplaneta; species Periplaneta americana. The sequence goes on from NC_091133.1 coordinate 85,192,313, forward strand.
TTATGGATGGACTTAATAACATTCTTAAGTTTTCAGAGTTGAAGTACCAAAATGGATTGGTACAACTTCACAGGGATGCGGACAATTAGGGCCACATGAACTTCTCTTCTGTAGAATTGGTGTCTGAGTGATGTGGTGTGTATTACTCATATGTTTCGACACTGCCGTCTACTTATTGTTTTATTGTATGTATGTCAATTTGTTCTCTTTTATTATTTGTTTAATAATATTAGTAAGTTTAAAATACTTACCATTTGAGTATTCAGTGTTATTTTGTAAGATTCCCTTTATATAGCTATTTCAGTTTTCCAGTAATTGCATTGAGATCTAGACGTATTGACTTATGAAGAGATTATGTCAAAATATTTTTGCTATGGTATTCGTTTTAAATTCTGGTGGTCTAGTATTTTATCGATTATGATTAAATTAGTGAAATTTTCAGCATAGTGCGAACCTTGTGCAGTCGCAGTATTATAAACCATTTTCATATACAATTAAAAATTGTTTGTCACACTTTTAAATATATTTTTTATTTTATTTCATACATAGTGTGATACAAGATTTTGTCTTTTTAAAGCAATCCCTACTTTTCTTTTAACTTCAGCTGCAAATACTCATCTGAGAAAGGGAGCCTGAAACTCATAAAGAAGAGGAAGATAGTTTCGTATGTGGCCAAGTTTTTTTCTTTATATGGTAAAAGAAATTTTATTAATTCCGTTTTGAACTTTTTCTCCTAGCCCTTTAAAACTTTAAGATAATTAGACAGTGCATTAAAGACTAATATATAAATTGAATTCATTCATAGTTTTCTGCCTAAGGGCAGGTCTTCTATTGCAAACCCAGCATTCTGCAATCTTCCCTATTAACTGCCATCCTTTAAGTCTCCGCATATGATCCATACATCTTAATGTTGCCTATCATCTGATCTTCTTCTACCCCAAAATTTTCACCATTCCTTCCAGTGCATCCTTCAGTAGGCTATTTCTTCTTAACCAGTGACCCATCTAATTTCTTTTTCTCTTCCTGATCAATTTCAGCATTTTTTTCTTTCTGCACACACTCCATTCTTCTTCATATCCATATTTCAGTCGTACATGAATAGTGAACTCACTTTGTTTTTGTAGCAGCTAGGACTACCAGAGGATAGATGAAGCTCTGATTTCTGTCTTATGTTAAGATTATGAATGCTCTGATGAGTACTAGAAGTATCTTGGTTTTTAATATAAAACATTAGCAGGGAAAGAATTTACTAACAAGGTAAGGTCAGTCTCATTCTTAGAGTTTTCGTTTGCAAGAAAAAAAATTATATTTAGCTTCAGATGATTTAGCCCAGAATATTCATCCATATTATATTATGGAAAGAAAGTATGGCAATTTAGGAATAATATATTGTAGACCTATGTGTATTTTCCGGTTGAAGTCCTCATCATCATAAACTTCAAGGTTTGGGCCTAATGACCCGTTCCGTCTCCAGGACTTATCTGGTCTCTCCATCATTTTCTCGGTCTTCCAGGTGTTCTTCGTCCTACTGGTTTGTATGTCCACATTCTTATTGGTAGTCATCCGTCGTCCATTCCTTCAACGTGTCTTAACCAATTTAATCTATAATTCTTGATTTTGTCTGTTATGCATTCAACATTTAATTGTTTATGGATATCTTCATTTCGAATATGATCTAATAGTGTGTGTCCTGTTAAAGGTCTAAGGATGCATCTCAGTGGCTTCTAGTCTTCTTTCCTCTCTTTTAGTGAGGGTCCACGTTTCCACACCATACAGCAAAATTGGTACAGCTAATGTTTTGTAAAATTTTTAATATTGTGTGTAATGTGCGTTTAATTGTTCCTATCATCTTTTGGAACTTCAGAGTTTTATTCTCTGCATCACTTGATGTTATAAATGAAAGGTTACAACCCAGGTAATTGAAGGAATTGGTTTGTTCCAGTATCTTACTATCTATTACAATCTTCGTTCTGATGGGGTATTTCCCTTGAAATGCCAATATTTTTGTTTTTTTTTTTTTTTTTTTTTATGGACTTCTTTAGGTTATATTTCTTGGCAACATTACTCAGTGAAAATACGGCTCTTTGTAAATCATTCTCTGTTTTGGCTAATACCGGTTGAAGTGATTATCGAATTCAAATCAATGTACTTTCTGCTTATAGATTCTTAGAGATCATTTTCATTTAACCTAATATAGAAGAAAAACCGGGCATTATTATGTATATTAAATTTGATTGTACTGGCGATAGATTGATGTCTACTGTTTGCATTTCAGGAGAAGATGCGAGCAAGGAATGCGTATTTCCCCCCCCCCCACTCTTATAACCAATTCCCGATATGGAACTGGCTGGGCAATGACTGAGCTTTGTTTGTCTTAGCCAGCCAATGAAACTACCCCCATCCACCTGCTCCTTCAGAGGGGCAGAGTTACTAGCTTACCCTCTTCTCTTACCCCACAAGGACCATATTCCTCTCGCAGGGATTTTCTCGTGAAATATGTACAGCATTGCTGTGATAATAGTATTAGTACATACTGTGTTAGTTGTAAGTAGTTGGTGTAATCTTGAAGATTTTGGAAGAGTTACTATCAATCTGCTGGTAAAATGCCCATGTGTGACAGGCATCCTAACATGTGCGCGTATGTATGCAAAGAGGATTTGTCTCTGTTTTCCTGTAGTGACAATTAATTTTCGTTACTACTCCTAGCACAGGTATTTCTGGATGAGAGTTCCTATAATACAGAGTGGCCCAACTTAACTCTTTCACCTCCGATAGCGTGTGAAATATTTCAGATATACACAAACCGACAATTACAAGTTAAATTACATCGAAGGGGATATCTGATACACGTAATGTATTTTTTGTAGGCTACATGAAATAATTTTCAAGATATTAGAGTTAACTTTGTTTTTTTAAATATGAACCAACAATGTTTTATATTGCAAACATTGCATTAGCTCTGTCTAATAACAACTGGCTACTTTACAGACTGTTTGAATGTTACTGGTAAGAATAAATATAAACAATGTTTGATGCCCCTTATAATGTTGACTTAATTGAAGATCGAACACACCTATAGTACTGTACACTACCCAATAAAACCCTTATTTCTTCAGTTCTGTACTGGACAATTGAACGATAAGACATCGGCGAGCAATCTGATTGCACATCGGACGTTTTGTGTTTTGTTTTCGAGAATAATTGTTTATATTTTATTGTACACCACTTTTATGTCCCACGTCACCATGTGCAACATTTCTATAGTATTAAAATGTACAGTACATTGTGATTGTGATTTAATTGACGCACAAGTCTAACCAGAATTGTCCTGTTCGATCCTTGGTCAGACATTTACTCTTACCAGTGACATTCAAATAGCCAGTGAAGTAGCCAGTTGTTATTAGACAGTGCTAACGCAACATTTTCAATACAAAACATAGTTGGTTCCCATTTAAAAAAAGTAAGTTGACTCCAATATCTTGAAAATTATTTCATGTGCAAAAAATGCATTACATGTATCAGATGTCCTCTTCGATATAATTTAAGTTGTAATTGAAGGGTTCAGAGCCATAGTGGGCCCAAGCGCCATTTATTAAAAACAGAGATAGCAAGCGTTAAAGCTAAGTGAATACAGTGAAACCTCTCCTTAGGGCATCCCCAAGATACGGACAGATTTTTATGTCCCAGCTGAAATAATATAGAAATAATGATAAATTAAACTCTCGTTTACGGACACTCTCAGACACGGACAGGTGTTTCACAGTCCTAAAGCTTGCTTTACCTCCTGACTGTGGACAGAACTTGGATTTCCAGCCCTAATGTGTTACAAAAATGGAAAATTTAGTTTTGAGAACTGTACAGAAATTCCTTAACATGAAAGAAGACAATAAGGGTTTTGTAGGATACCACTAGCCCAGCCGGCTACCCCTTGTTAGCTGGAACTGGGTGGATAAACAAAGTCATAAAATTTAACCTGTCTGATGGATCCAAGGTTTCCGCGATTGTGAAATTGTATTCGACACATGATGGGGTTAGTAGGATTATTCTCTTCACTTCAATCAGTTGTTCTGTTTCGAGAGACATGGCACCTGAACGTAAAGGTTAAGTTGAAAACTGTAAATTACAGTACTGCATAACTGTAGACCTAGAATAAAATTGCATGGCACAGTACTGTATTTTTCTTTTTCAGTTTTATGTACTGTAGTTCAGAGTTGCAAAGAATTTACTGTAGTACAGTATACTGTACTTAGAATTAAACTACATTAATACATTTCATTTAAAGCATGAAGGGATACATAATGCATATTATAAATTTACTGTTAGATTGGGGAGCCTCCTTCCCAATAAAGGACACCTCCCAGACGCGGACAAATTGTTAGGTCCCTTCGATGTCTGTAAATGAGAAGTTTCACTGTACCATAGTTTAATGACGATTGACATATCATTTAGTTTGAATGTGTATACTTTATATTACTTGCTATATGTTTCCATTGAATTATGGTGATAACTTCATTTTAACCCTTGTTTTCTACGGTTTTAGTAAATGGTGCTTGGCCCACTATGGTTCTGAACCCTTCAATTGTTGGTTTGTGCATATATGAAATATTTCACACGTTATCAGAGGTGAAAGAGTTAAGTGGGCCACTCTATATAATTGCTGACCCCTCTACTAACACTATAAGTCTGTGACATGGCCACTGAAATATTCTATACTCGTGCGCATGCACACACACACACACACACACACACGCACATGCACAGTGTACCTGAAACAGTTTTACGAACGTAGGTAATTTGTAGGGAAGACTGAGATGAATAATAATTATTGAATAGAACCACATCTAGAAACTTCAAATTCTGGAAATACTCGTATTATAGCACATCTTTGAGTTTTTGGTATTCACCATACATATCATAATATCTATTAATCTGGCAGAGCTAAGGCCAGTAGATCTTATTCTTCCCCCAGATACAACTGCAGCAAAAAAAAATACTGATAGTATCAATGATAAAAAGTACAGTAAATTTTGCTATAAGGTGGTGTAAATTCTTATTACTAGTATTTATTTATTACTCATGCTCACTATTAACTATTTTGTAACATGACTTAGAAAATTACACACACACACAATGTAGCTGCTGTAGCATGATTATTCTTCAGCATTTACTGAGCAACTACATATTTCTTATTTGAATGAATTGCTTTCAACAACTCCTGCTGTCCAAGAAAAAAAGTCATAGAATTCAACACAGCTAAAATTCAGATTATACTTTATGATCCAACATATGTTTTAAAGTTTCTGGCTTCAGTCTAGATTTTTCAACTGTCCACATATTATTCACTGCTACAAAGTATTTCCTGTTGTTTTCCTCTTATTATCTGTCAGAGAATGGAAAATGAAACTTTCACTTCAAATTTTATTTTGCAGGACTTTTAGTAGGATAAACTTAAAAACAGGATATTTACAGGGATTTCAGGCTTCTACGAGGGCTGTAGGATAAAGAGCTAAAAAAAAAGTATTCTGTGAAAAGCAGAATATCTGATCACTCTACTGGAACCAGCGAATGGCAGAACCCCACAATAGATCACAGAATACGTGAAATACACACAACATTACTACTCTCATGCTGCTTGCTTTGCCATGCACAGTTGCCCAGCATATCACATCCAATTTATCAGGCAGTGTGGATGAACCTGATGAAATCTCCATCTTGAAACCAACAATCCAATACCTGAACTGAAGAGGGTTTGTATTAGTGAAGTTAATTTAAAGGACGTGTAGGTTTACAGATATGGAATTGAAATTTGGAGTGAGTCGTGATGAGAGTCCACCTGTATGTAGGCAATAATTTCACATGACTGTCCACAAGTAGCATATATACAGGGGCTCTTGTTTACTGCACATGCACAAATCTTAAACTCTTCATATCTAGCTTTCAAACTACTGCAGAAGAATATGTTTTTTTACTAATTTGGAAGACATTTTGGTCATTTTACCAACTAATGGTATGGAGAATAGAACCGAGGACCCGGGTTCGATCCTCGGCACTGGAGCGAATTTTTCTCCTCTAATAACCATTGTTACTATAACAGATAAATTCTGCAGGACCAAAAATTAATCTTTACATTGATTCTATTTTGCCTAGAATACATCAATATGTTTGTTCGATATAGGCTGAGACCTATTCTAAAAATTTCTTAGTTAGGACACTTGATTTAATATGTAATTTAAGTTGGTGGTGTACCATTAATCAAAAGTGGTCAGTGATTTTCAGTTAGGATAATGAAACAAGATAAAAAATTCTAATAAACATAGGTCCAGAAACCAACCGTTTCCAAGATATGATGCCACCAACTGAATAGCTGAGAATTCGCTATACATCACATAAATTTGTCTTTACTGTTGGAAAAAACTTCGGAAAAAACACAATGAGGTAATCAGTCCAAGTGGGAATCAAACCCATGCCCGAGCACAAATCCAGATCTGCAGACAAGTACCTTAGCTGAAAGAGGTACGCCAATGGCTCCATATTCCTTACGTTTCAGATTCAACGGTTGTGCGTACTTCCATTTGTTTTTTGCAACATGAGCTGAGCGACTTGAATTATATGCCTCTTTGGGAAAGGCAACTGGTGTGGTACACGCATGACGGGAGTGCTGGCTCACTTTCATTTCAACGTTCGAGAGTTCTTACAAGCTTTCACAAGAGGTGTATCTGCTAAGACTTACCAACACCATGGCCTCCCAGGCCCCCTAACTTCAATCCTCTAGATTTTTTTTATTGTTGAATATGTGAAATGTTTTGCGTATTCTAGTCCTGTTGATCATGTTAACGAATTCTGGAACCCAATGTCGATGGTTGTGAATCCATTATAGACACACCAAGGATATTCAAATGATTGTCAATGAGGAAACATGCTGATGCCCCCTTATCATGAATGGTGGTCATATTGAGCACAAGTTAAATATTCTCTTCCTCCAGTGCATTTCGGATTTTATGTTACCACAGAATACCTGTACAGATGAAACGTAATAAAACTTCATAAATTTTGGAAACTGCTGGTTTCCTGACTCTTTATTAGAACTTTTCCCCTCATTTCATTGTTCTCTACCCATCCCTGCAGTTTGTATCTGTAATTGTGAAACACCCAGTAGACATGGGATAAAATTTTCTCTCTTGTAGGTGAAAGTTTTCTCAGGGTACTTCGTTTTTCTTGACTAATACTAAAATTCCTTTATTTATGTATAAGGAGGAATCTCACTATATTATTGCATTCTAATGTTATTTTGATGACCACATACATCGTGACACTAATGAAAAGAAGAGAAGAATCTCCCATGAGAAGTATTGGTATTTACTGTAATATTTGCTTAGGAAGAAGTAATCTCCTGCTAGTAGATAAACAATAGCTTCACAGTATTCCATGTAGAATAAAAATTGCATTAACTATTCTCCATTGTGTAAGATTGCCTTTTAATTAGTGTAAATCCTTTAGCACCACGATCTTTCATAGAAAGTGTCGCTATTTAATTAATTTAATCCATTGGCCGTGGCAGCATGTAAAATGTAAGTGCATTCAAATGATGCACGAAATGCAAGTTTTCTTGACAAGATGGTTGATAGCTTTGGTTAGTCATTTAACAGTGCTCTTGCATTAACACGTCCATTCTTGTCGCAGCACAGGCAGTAAGATGTCATACATAGTGCAATAGTGTGTATTTATCATAAAGGATTACTGGATTATCAGTTCTATTACTGCCACACAGTGAGCTTACTGACGCGAGTATGTTCGTGATTGTCCTGATTGGAAGACGATTCTGCGGTTAGTGGAGAAACTGGAACAAACCAGTTCATTAATCAGTTAGAAGGGGAAGCAATCTGCCGTCAAGAGCGCAGCAGATGTTCGTTAGCAATTGCTTTGCTTCCCCCCAAAATCATTATGCCAATTTATTGTCACATGGGACCAGCTACTCTGTAACAATGTGGCAAAGAGCAGCAAAGCATGCAAAACTTAAGCCATACAGAGTGACAGCAGTACACAAGCTGATAGAGCCCAATAAAACGAACATATAAGTTAAGATACTGCAATTGGTTGAACTTCGTGAAAAGAGATCCAAAGTACTGACAATGACGTGGTTACTGATGAAACTTTGTTCTATCTCTCAGGTTATAAATTCTAAAAAAAAAAACAGGAATGTGGGCATCAGAAAATCTCCATATGTTAAATGAGACCACTAAATTCAGAACAGGTTGGCATATGGTGTGCAATTTCTCCTCAGAGAATCATTGGACCAATTTTATTTGAAGTGACTGTGAACATAGGTGTAGTAGAACATTTTTCACGGCCTCTGTGAAACAATTAGACTACATCGAGCTTATGCAGAGGTACTTCCAGTAGGACGGTGCCACATATCACACTTACAATGTGTCCATGGCACATATCAACAGCTTCTTAATGGACTGTTATCTCAAGATAACTATGGTCCCCCAGGTCACCAGATTTCACGTTAGATTACTTCCTCTGGGGTTATCTCAAATATAGTCTACATAAACAGGCCTGAACCATCCAGGATCTCCGGAAAACGTTACAGCAGAAATAACCATTACTGACAGGAATGTTGAAGCATGTATCAGTCATAGTGAAAAAGGCACAAGTGTGTCTTCAAGAAGGGAGGAGGGATTTTCAGTAAGTATTTGATGTGTTGGTAAGATATTTTCCAAAGTATAAGCTCTCATTTACATTTAACTACTGGTACGTTCATGTTTTGTTATTCAAGCAACATACCTATTTAACAAGTGGAACTTTCCACTAGAACATTATGTAGTTTGTATTTATTTCTTTATTTTAGTTGGTTATTTAACGACGCTGTATCAACTATTATGTTATTTAGCGTCGATGAGATTGGTGATAGCGAGATGATATTTGGCGAGATGAGGCCGAGGATTCGCCATAGATTCCTTGCATTCACATTACTGTTGGGGAAAACCTCGGAAAAAACCCAACCAGGTAATAATCAGCCCAAGCGGGGATCGAACCCGTGCCCAAACGCAACTTCAGACCGTTAGGCAAGCGCCTTAACCGACTGAGCCACGCCGGTGGCCTGTAGTTTGTATTCAGCATAATAAGATTGGTTGGAAATTGCCTCCTAGGTATTCTAGTAAAAATGAATTGATTCCCAGAAATATACCGGATCAGAGGAAGAACAATTTTATTGTTTGTATACATCTGAAGTCTGAATAGTGTAATATGTAGCTAATCGGCTATGTATGCAATGGAGGAGGAAAGGAACTGGCTATCCTACCCCATCATCTGCCCTAGTTGTTTCATAAGTGGTGCCGTGTTATCACTTGTGAGGTTCAGATCTGTCTTCAGATAGTTGACTAAACATCCTAAAAACTAAAGATGGTATATATTATAACAGCGGTTAGTAGCGTTCGGGGCCATCACAGCGCGGCTCCTTAACTGCGAGAGCTCGGGCGTAATCACGGAGTGAAACCGAGAGGTCTTCCGCTGAGTCACGCCGTTCAGTTTGGTTTAGATTTGTGACTTGATATAATACCGTGTGTTTGGTTTAGAATTTTTTGTCGGTGAATTGACGTGTTACTCAGTCGTGTTAAAATTGTTATATTGTTTATTGTTAGTTATGCCACGACATAAGTATAGTCTAAAACAAAGAGTTTTTATGTACGATATGTATGTAAAAACCAACTCCTGCAGAACAGTGGTAAGGCGATTCGCTAGAAAATTTCCTGACAATCCTGTTCCAGGTAGGGAAACTGTTCGTATGCTTGTTAAAAAGTTACGACAAACAGGTTCTCTAAATGACAAAAAACCTGTTATCAGACGCAGAGTTCTTACGGAAAGAAAATTAGATGAAATACGTAAACGACTCGAACATACTCCAGAAAAACCTCTCAGTCGGCTTGCTCAGGAAACGGGCGTTTCAAAATCCTCAGCAAGAATTGCCACTAAACTGCTTAAATTAAAGCCGTAAAAAAATTGTAGTGGTCAACGAGGTTCTTCGAACTTAACCTGTAAATAGCAGTAACTTTGTGTTATTACAGACTTGTTTTGTGCTGCATTAATATTCTCTTTATTTCGTATAACGAGGATAAAAGTATAACATGATGAATGTTGCGTTGCTTCATTTTTTTTTTTTTGCAAATTTTGATTAATTTTTGCTTTTTATTTCGAGTGTTCGTATCGTCCTTGCAATAACATAATTCGTCGTAAAATGTTCTTCTGAATATGAATCTGAAATAATTTTGAATGTTACCACCAGATAGCAGCATTGTCTCTTTACAAACTTCTGAAAAAAAGTGACAGTGTTCGTGTACGTCTTGTACCCTGGAAATTATTTTACGAATGGTGTTAGTAATTTAATTATATACATAAGCGAAATATGATAAAGACCTAATGGCGTCAGGAAGAGAAATTGTGTCTTTGCAGTTTGGAAATTATTCCAATTTTATCGGCGCACACTGGTGGAATTTGCAGGTTAGTTTAATTTTAAGTCGGTCTTAACCTATAGAAATGTGTCAGATACCAACGAGTTTCTAACTCGTTATCAAATACACATGCATTATCAACAACTCTGTGCTATAAATTGTGTGCAAGTAATATTTAAGTTCGTAGGCATGAATAAATTTTACATTTCCACTGTTTCAGGAAGCAGGATTTGTATATAATGCAGACTCTCCTTCTGAAATCAACCATGATATACTTTTCAGAGAAGGTTTGACATCCAAGGTACGAAAAGTAGATTCATTCATTTAGTGCTCTGCCCAAGGGCAAGTCTTTCACTGCAAACTGAGCTTTCTCCAATCTTTCCTATTTTCTGCCTTCCTCTTTGTTTCCTCATATGATTCATATCTTAATAATAATAATAATAATAATAATGATTTATTTTAGCTGGCAGAGTTAAGGCCGTAAGGCCTTCTCTTCCACTCAACCAGCAAAAAGTGTATATACATGTGCATGAACTTACTTAATGTCGTCTATCATCTGATATCTTCTTCTACCACGAACTCATCTCACGTTCACCATTCCTTCAAGTGCATCCTTCAGTAGGTAGTTTCTTCTCAGCCAGTGACCCAACCAATTCGTTTTCCTCTTTCTGATCAGTTTCAGCATCATTCTTTCTTCACCCACTCTTTCCAACACAGCCTCATTTCTTATTCTGTCTGTCCACTTCACACATTCCTTCCTTCTCCATATCCACATTTCAAATGCTTCTATTCGCTTCTCTTCACTTCGACGTAATGTCTATGTTTCTGTCGCATAAATGCCACACTCCATACAAAGCATTTCACTAGTTTCTTTCCTTAGTTCTTTTTCCAGAGGTCCGCAGAAGATGCTCCTTTTTCTATTAAAAGCTTCCTTGGTCATTGCTATCTTCCTTTTCACTTCCTGGAAGCAGTTCATGTTACTGCTTATAGTACACCCCACGTATTTGAAGCTGTCCACTTACTCTACTGCCTCATTTAGAATTCGCAAGTTTATCTTCTGTATTTTTCTTCCTATGACCATGCTCTTCGTCTTATTTGCATTTATCTTCATCCCATACTGTTCACAGCTGTCATTTAGCTTCAGTATTATTTTCTCTTCTGCTAATAACGCCATATCATCAACAGATCTTATGCACTTTATTCTTCTGCCTCCTACTATCACTCCTCCCATGTTCTGAAAACAGTTCTTTACTAAATCCTCCAAGTAGATGTTGAACAGGATAGGTGATAAAGGACATCCTTGACATAGGCCTACTCCTCTCCCAATTTCACTTCCTTCTGACATTTCTTCTTCTGTCCTGACTTTGACTCGTTGTTTCATATAAAGATTACTGAACAGCCTTCTCTCTTTCCAGTCCACACCGATTTTCTTTAGGCTCCCCTTTAGTTTATTCCAGTCCACTCTGTCAAAAGTCTTTTCTAGGTTCCACAAATACTACATAGACTTCTTTATTATTCTCTAGGTATCTTTCACCAATTGTCCGTAGCAGTCCAATTGCATCTCTCGTACCTTTTCCCTTCCTGAAGCCAAACTGCTCTTCTTCCAACTGTTCTTCCATCTTAGAATATAAACGTCGATTCAGTATTTGCAAGAGAGTCTTTGCCAAGTGCGATATTAGACTGATAGTCCTGAACTCCTTAAATTTCTTGGCATTATTTTTCTTGGTAATGTTTGAATACATGGCACTTCGGCTCGATGCACATTTCAGTGTTTCTGGTTTATACCACCAGGGGCGCAAGATGTGGCCACCAGTCATTTTTTTAGTTATTTAACGATGCTGTAGTCTATCAGCTACTCGGTTATATAAGTGTCGATGGATTGGTGATAGTGAGATGAGACCAAGGATTCGCCATGGATTACCTAACATCCGCCTTACGGTTGGATAAAACCTCGGAAAAAACCAAAGCGGGAATCGAACCCACGCCCAAGCACAACTCTGGACCGGCAGACAAGTGCCTCAGTCAACTGACCTACGCTAGTGGCTGCCATCAGTCATAAGAAACGAGTTTTTGAAAATAATTTGTCTTAGTGCAGTGTATTACGGTACCTTACCGATATGATCGTTTGCCCTGTTACGAATATCATTTCGGTTGTATTTAATTAAATGAAAATTACAGTTGTGGGATGTACTGCGGAAGGTCTTCTTGGGTTTTCTATGCAGCGTGCAACAATGAAAGTTTTTTTGACGAAAAAAAAGTAGAACAATTTTCAGATGGAAGGTACTATGGAATGTGAAGAATTCCTATCCTCCTGAATCCTAAGAGTATAGTATACTATACTATACTTCATATATGATTGTGATATAAGCTGTAATTATGTGCAGAGACCTGAAGTATAGTACAATATACCAGAATTTGTGCCCTAACTAAAATCTGCAGAATTTTTTCAGCATTTTTCCTCGTGTCAGTGACTTTTTTTGAAGTGTAGAATTATATTGAACTTTAAAATAAAACAACAAATGTCTCAGGACTCAGGAGATTATAGGACGTCAGTTGACTTGAAAACATATTCGAAAATAATAAAAACACTTAAAAGAATTGGTTCATGTAGGCAGCCTAAAAGTTATTATTAATACGTGGAATAAAGAGATAGAATACTTCAAAATGTACGCGAAACACACATTTCACTTCACTTAGTATATGAAGAGCATACCAAAAGCCTAAACTAACCAAACCTGTCACAGATTCCCACACAGTAGAATTTAGAAAAATGTAAGTTGGAAGTTTCAGTGTCACATGCTATAGAAAAACTGTCTTCTTCATACAGTAGTCTTATATTAACTTATTATTATCTTGTTTGTTTAATTTGATATAGAGTGCACACCCCTGAACAGAAACTGCAAAGTTTTATTGTGGCAGTGTGCCGGCAGCTTAGTTTTAGAGTAGACCTACTGGTAAATGTAAACTTAAAGTTCATTGACTTTTTTTAAGTAGGTTTTCCAAAATAATTTTTCAAATCAATGCATCGTTTGAATTTCATTGCTTAAAATGTTGTACAGTTTTTTCTTATTACTTGCAAGGGCAGATTTTCTTAATTGGATTCGAATTACATGTACAGTAATTTTATAAATTGCATACTAGCCTATCATAATTATCTTAAAATAATTTATTCTGCAACAAAAATTTTGCTTACAACTTCGAATCAGCTATGAAGTTAATTGTGCACATATGGACATAATTAATTACAAGTTTTCATTTGAAAGTTGAAAATCTAAGTTTTCAGATTACAGTTTCAATGGATATTACGTTTTTCTATGATTTAGTCTAGAAATGTAGATTATAATAATAATATATGAAAGAATATCTGAATTTTTTGTTTCATTGGTGGAAAATCATGGCATCTTTCGGCAGTTATTGGTGTGCCAAAACGGGAAAGATTTGCATGACTATTATGGTTAAGTTACGAATGATTTTGTAAATTGTGAAATTTATTTTTCGTTGTTATTTTGTGAAGCTTTGTAAATTCTATACTAAATAGACATTACCTACGAAATTACTCTTTTCTTCTTTCTTTAGGAATATGTCACTTATACTCCAAGATTACTTTTAGTAGACCTAAAGGGTAGCCTTAGTCATCTTCCAAAGGAAGGCGATCTGTATGGTCATACAGAAGATGTGAAACCGAATCAAGTACAGTGGCCTACAGAAAAAGTGGATGTGATATGCAGCCCTAAGCCCGAGAAAAACGAGTTTCTGAATGACTTGGAAAATGAGGAAAGTGTAATGGATGGTTCGGAAGCTGTTAGTGAGTATGAACTTAAATAATATTAATAGTGGTTTAATATTAATAGCAGATTCATAAGATTAAAAAAAAGTGGAAACTTCACCTGTCACATGTCTCTGGGTCCATTTTAATTGTAACTTCCATATAAAGAATACAGTGTTATGCTTACTGATTAGTGCATTTTTTATAGGTAACATTCCAAAATTGTACAATCTGGACAATGTGGTTAATGTATGGGCCGATTACCTTCGCATTAGATATCATCCTCGAACAGTATCGATTATAAACGAATATGAACACAAAAGTGACACAAGGCCATTTGATGTGTTTAACTATGGTGTGAACCTTTGGAAGAATGAGATATTCCAAGAGGAGTTCATTGATCGAATTAGAGTTTATGTGGAGGAATGTGATAATATGCAGGTAAGAAATATTAAGTTGTAGAACGTGAATTTAATTCTTGCAGTTTGCAATAAATTTATATTCATATACGAAGCATAATGCACCTACTGACTAGATAGTTATATCAATAAATATTGGTATTGAAAGACTGTTAAAAGTCTGTTTTTATATAAAGGTGAGTTCAAATGGAAGGAAGACTGGAACATATGATAGGAATAATATTTATGTAAATGGTGTTCAATATAAAGGTGAGTTCAAATGGAAGGAAGACTGGAACATATGATAGGAATAGTATTTATGTAAATGGTGTTCAATATAAAGGTGAGTTCAAATGGAAGGAAGACTGGAATATGTGATAGTAAATAATATTTATGTAAATGGTGTTCAATATGTAACTTTCATCTACTTTTTTCATTAGTGAAAAGTTTTTCAAACCATTCCATAATTACACTAGTGCAAAAAGTCCAAGTTACACACAAGTTGTGTATATAATTTTATTTATGTAATCTTCATCTTACGATGTTTGGGTAACGTATATACGTCCGTTGATGTGACATATTAATGAATTAAATACTATTATAGTCACAATCATGCCATGGTATGAAAGAAAAATTTCACAACCTCGAGCGGGAATCGAACCTGCGACTTCCTGTTCTCCGGTCAGGCGCTCTACCACTGAGCTATCGAGTTTGTCTGGCGACTCTGTTATAGAGTCTATAACAGAGTCGCCAGTATGAAAGAATAATTCCGATCCTTTGGCGTGAGACAAACTCGATAGCTCAGTGGTAGAGCGCCTGACCGGAGAACAGGAAGTCGCAGGTTCGATTCCCGCTCGAGGTTGTGAAATTTTTCTTTCATACCATGGCATGATTGTGACTATAATAGTATTTAATTCAATAATTTTATTTATTACCTAACTAAGATTTCTAGGGTAAATTTATTCTACTATCATTATAAATCATTATAAATACATTTCCTATGATGTCGAAAGAGAACAGAATTATTCTTATCTCATTTTATTGTCTCATCTATTTTATCTAGTAATAATTGATGCTTAATGTACATGTATTCACAAATTTGAGGTTAAAATATTGCCTATTCATAAAGTTTTATCTGATGATGTCACTGGGCGACGAAAACATTCATAAAACATTAAATGTAATATAAAGGAATAAATTCTTAAATATTATGCGATAAGTTATTGACTGAAAAATAAACAATATATTTATTCTACTAAAGATGTCTTTAAGACTTATCTGAAAAACCCCAAAATGAATTGCATATTTTATGAATTTTAGCACTTACAGTACAATGCAATACAATGCAAACTGATTACTTTTTACAATACACTTAAATGAACATTGATCAGGTACACAATGAATAATAAAATTGTTATTGAGGAAGACTGCAAGAATGGCTTGAATTTTAGTTGCATCAGTACTCAGGAATGTAGTAGGAAATAAGAATGTCGCTACTATAAAATATAACGAAAATATATTATTAGGACTATATAAAACCAAAATCCTTAGTCTGTGTTTTTTATAAAAAATTGTTTTCTGCTTTGTATTATATGTTAAGAATAGATTAATCATTTCAAGTACCTATACTATATTTCAGGGCTTTCATATTCTGATGGATGGCACCGATGGATTTGCTGGTCTTGGGACAAGTGTTGTGGAATATTTAGAAGATGAGTACTCAACGAAAAGTAAACTAGTATTTCCTACAATATCGTCTGAGTTTAGCAATACCACACCAGTGAAGGATAACATCAGAATGTTAAATCTGACACTGGGCTTTCACTGCCTGTCAGAGCACAGCTCCCTGTTTGTTCCATTATGCACGGGCTCATCTGGTTGGAGACAACCAGGACCACCTAGAGTGTTTCCACATTTGTTATATGATGTAAGTCAATACACTTCTATATAGTTTCCTTACTTTTAAATTTTCACATCTTGGATAAGAGTTATTATAATACACGTAATTTTAAATACGAAAGCTTACGTGAAAATTATTGTATGTGAAACAGATATAACCTAAGCATTATACTCGGAAGATATACAGTACTCTTAATGTAGGAAGTTGCCATGAGAGGGGTGATAGCACAGCCAACTGAGGTAACTTCAGTTATGCTACGCAAACAAGTGGATGTACAGCCATGCTACATGAAAGTTTGACCTCTTGACATCGTACATTTATTCATTATACGAATGTTACGAGCACAGTGAGACTACGGTAATTTCATGGAAGTGGGTTGTACCTTTAGATGGACAGTGACAGAACAGATGCTGTGAGCACATACAGGTTGTCTCAGAAGGAATGTAAAATACTTTAGGGTAATGCAGTTTTGATTAACCTTATACATCTATGTTCAAATTCTAAAGATTGGAGAGAAATTAAGGCAAGAAATACTAGAACACTTTGCGGTTCTGTGTACTATGCTTGACATGTTATGCTAGATCTTTTGTACACAGCAGCATCTGAGCAACTCAACGCCTGTGCAACACACACAACTAAAGATACGTTCATTTGACATTTAATTCAGTTATTCGTATAGTGAATATGAAGACATGTTTTTTTGTTTGTTTGCTGCTGTTGAGGAAAATGGACAATGTTTTCCCAATCAAAGGGTTCTGTCTAGCTGTGAGTTTTTCTTTGTTTACTAGATGTAATCTGAAACTGATTAGCTACCAAATGATTCGTGTGTATTAATATTTTTATATATTTTATTTAGTTGAAAATTTGTTTGTTGAATAACTACGGTTTTCAGAATTGTGTGTAATAGTCTATGTACTTAACAATGTCCCCAGTTCATTTTAAATTAGGAAATGCTAAAATAAAACATAGTCAAACTAGAGAAGTTGTTTATAATGTGTATAAATTCTTTAAAAACTAAATTGGCCCCTCTTGAAACATCGAAACATAGGGGATATTCACCATGTCCTACTGCTTTTTAAATCAGAATTGTCTGGGTACTCAATTTTTCAGAGACTGAATGTGAACTCAGAGCCGTGTAGGAATTCTGTTGCATATTATTTTTATTTGGTAGCAGTATTGCTCGACATAAAATTTTATGCAACTAACACTAATTTAGCATTAAATTTCTCTAATAGATATGGCATACATTTAACTAGAAATCACAGGTCGATATGAGACCCCATTGTCTTTACTCTATATCTTAATACACTTCCATGGTTGAAATTTATAGTTAGGAATTACATTAAATGTATGTCATATTATTATATATTAAAGAAGTTTAGTGCTAAACTGGTGTTTGTTGCATAAAATTATGTCGAACAATGTCAATATCAAAGAACAAGAATGATTTCATATGACAGATTAAAATAAACCGACCATATTATCCTGGTTATCAGAATGTTTAAATAAAATTACACATTGAATTTTAAATTCGTGTTTTATTACAGTGTCACATATCAGTTATTAGGCTTATATGATTACATATTTTTAAATTTCTTTGTTGTTATATTTTGTGTCTTCATACTAAACGAAATTATGCTTCTGCATTTTCAACAATGTTATGTTATTGGTTATTCTGCTACAAGCTTTATGTTACAATAAAATACATGCGCTGTGAATTCGATAAATCTGGCTCCTAACGTAGTCACAATACTCAGCCCAACCAGCAGATGGTTCACAGAACTGCCGGCAGCAAGCTGAACAAAGCCGAGTCCACCTGAATGTTGCTGAAAATTTGTTCAGCTTTCGGTGGCAAGCTCTTCATACGCTACCTTCATATCATGTTAAATCGACGTAGGTTAACCCAAAAGTATTTTACATTCCTTCTGAGACACTCTGAATGTGAACCAGGCGAGACACTCTATATGTAAACCAGGCATATTCATAGTTTGCAGTAAGTGTTAAGAATCTGTAGCTATGTTAAATCCATTTAAAAATTCGATGCTGTAATTCAGTTCAGTTTCAAGTGGCAGTAAATCAGTTGATTAATGTTTGGAAGCAAAAAGGTGAATAAAATATCTCTCAGAGTCTACACTTAAAAAAAAAACGTAATTACCTAAAGTTTCAATTTATTTACATGTTATTTTTTGAAAGTGACTGTACATTTTAAATTTTTCTTTTCTAGAAATCATTGGCATATCACAGCAGTGCTATATTAGCAGCTGCTTTAGATACATTAACTCTTCGTTATCGCTTAAAGACTGGAGTATCTTCTCGTCTCTCAGAGATGTGTGACACCTTAAACAGAGTTGGTCGTAGAGTAGCTGTTGCAAGTCTCGGACTCCCATTTTCTATGGAATATGATTCCTACCTCCTAGACACACTAGAAAAATGGGAAGGTCCGTTGTGGCAAACACTTTCTCCTAGCTGTGATTTGGAAAATGACCGAATTTGGTGTCAGTCAGTTGTTCTCCGTGGTGTACCAGAACCTAAATTGATGAGGTAAGTAGACTTGTGGAGAGATCTATTGACATGTCTGAGAAATTAATATGATACTTATGGGTGGTTTCTAAAGTATTTTTATAAGATCATATTAATGCATACAAAGTAAACTGTATGATTAAAACAAGCCTTACTATGTGCAATTTTATTTAGTTATCTTGTTAGTTTTTGAAAACAGTTTTTGTTAAATGGCCTCTTATTACATGGAGTGGACACTGGGAATAGGTAGAATTCATTTTGTGCCTTATGCAGTTATATGAACCATGGCATATTATTGGTTAATCGTGGACATTTTGTGTAAATACTTTTTTTTTAATACCAGGGGTATTCAACGCTAATGACTGTTTCCTTGCTGAGTGGACCAAGTTTCTTGTCACTGCAGTTCACACTCATTCATTGTTCTCAGGTATTCAGAATGTGTAATATTTTCATGAAACGATAACACAACACTGTCATGAATACGAAAATTGTTTACCCACTGTAAAATCGTGTCTTGTTTGGATATCCTTCCACATTTTGGAACTTAAACTCAATTCTTTAGCTTTTTTGTCTTCATAACTCTCCCAGTTTTGAAAAATGCTTCCACAGAAAATCTCTGCTGATTTACCGAAAAATATGCCTTGGTTCATCAAATTGCATAACATAAAAAATGAATTAATAGCAACATGAAATTCGTCAATTGTTCTGTTATCATTGCATAACTAATAGCTACCTATAGTACTTTACCTAATAGCCAACCTATACAGGGTGATTTCGTGAATTGTTGTCGAATGTCATGAATTCATCTACAGAATAGAAGGCGAGAGAAATTAGGTACTTTAATTTGGCCTTAAATAATCTTATGTTTTGAGTTTTATTTTTTATATCAATAGGGAAACTATTAAAAATTTTTACTGCCATATAACGCACTCCTTTTTGATAGCCGATGGAATATGAAAGTAATTTTTTTGACGTGTATTTATGCTATGAACTGTTGAATTATTTACAAAGTTTTCACGATTAGCCTACATACGAGAAATATTATTAATGAAAAAATATACTGACAAGCCATGGGCATTATTTGTAGTTTTTTTAAAATAGTCCTACATGATTCGTTAGATTTGGCACCTACTATTATTCTAATTACTCATTTTTTTTTTGTAGTAGGAATATACTGTTACTATCTGTGGAATTTCTCCAGAATATTATTTCAAAACTCATTACCAAGTGGAAGTATGCAAAGTATATTGTTTTCAAGGTATTGATATTTACTATCTTTTGCATAGATCTAATAGCAAAACATGCTGAATTTAGTTTGGAGGTCATTTCTTTAATATGATTTTTCCAATTTAATACATTATCGAATTTTAAGCCAAGAAATTTTGGTTGTTGTTTCTAATAGGGACCTATTGTTAATTATTTCGATTGAAATTTGCGAGGTTGAATTTGAACAGAATTTAAATTGAATTATATTAGTTTTGTTACAATCTAATACTAATTTATTGACTGAAAACCAGTCACATATTTTGAACAGAATTTCCTCTGTTGAAGATTCGAATGTGTTGGAGTTATTGGCTGTAATTACTATACTTGTGTCATCTGCAAATAATATGGGATGACCTACATCTTTTATTGGGGGTGGGGCGCAAGATCATTTATGAACATTAGAAAAAGTAGGGGTCCAAATATTGATCCTTGAGGAATTCCATTATTAATAGTTCCTCATGTCGAGGTAGATTTCATAGTTGTATTGATTTCGACTTTCGGTTTTCTATCTATGAGATATGAGTGAAACCATTGGTGTGCAACGTCTTTAATTCCATAATAATCTAATTTGTCTAGCAGCATTTTATGATTTATACAGTCAAATGCTTTGGATAAATCACAGAAAATCCCTACTTACTTACTTACAAATGGCTTTTAAGGAACCCGAAGGTTCATTGCCGCCCTCACATAAGCCCGCCAGCGGTCCCTATCCTGTGCAAGATTAATCCAGTCTCTATCATCATACCCCACCTCCCTCAAATCCATTTTAATATTATCCTCCCATCTACGTCTCGGCCTCCCTAAAGGTCTTTTTCCCTCCGGTCTCCCAACTAACACTCTATATGCATTTTTCTGGATTCGCCCATACGTGCTACATGCCCTGCCCATCTCAAACGTCTGGATTTAATGTTCCTAATTATGTCAGGTGAAGAATACAATGCGTGCAGTTCTGTGTTGTGTAACTTTCTCCATTCTCCTGTAACTTCATCCCGCTTAGCCCTAAATATTTTCCTAAGCACCTTATTCTCAAACACCCTTAACCTATGTTCCTCTCTCAGAGTGAGAGTCCAAGTTTCACAACCATACAGAACAACCGGTAATATAACTGTTTTATAAATTCTAACTTTGAGATTTTTGGACAGCAGACTGGATGATAAGAGCTTCTCAACCGAATAATAACACGCATTTCCCATATTTATTCTGCGTTTAATTTCCTCCCGAGTGTCATTTATATTTGTTACTGTTGCTCCAAGATATTTGAATTTTTCCACTTCTTCGAAGGATAAATCTCCAATTTTTATATTTCCAGTTCGTACAATATTCTGGTCACGAGACATAATCATATACTTTGTCTTTTCGGCATTTACTTCCAAACCGATCGCTACAGAAAATCCCTCCAACTTGCAATTTTTTATTAACTGCCTTCAGAATTTTGTCAGTTAAACTAAACATTGCATTTTCCATGCCATTATTTTTCCTAAATTCAAACTGTTTTGGGTCTGAAATGTTGTATCTTTCTAGATGTTGATATAATCTTTTATATATTACTTTTTCAAAGAAAAAGAAAGGAATCTAAGAATATGAGTGCATGTAATGTGACAAACCTGCATTTAGTTCATAATTATTTTAATAATTGCTTTGTTTGATAAGTACAATTAAAAATTTTATGCCACATTCTGTTTGTTGACCAGTCCACGGAGTAACAGGATGCAGCAAGATAGGAATCCAGCTTACATGTGTGCAAATGTGCAAGAGATGCTGAACCTGTTCTTATCATGTTGCTCCTATGCTACAGCATCTCATGTGACTTCTGCACAGTCTCCGTGTAAAGTCACTCCTCCTTTCCCTCAGATCTTTACTGATTCTGTTGGGTTGGATGGTTCTGTCAACAGTAATAAAAGGCCTGAAAACGTTGGTAAGTAATATTCATCTACTTCACATTGATCCTGAAATTTTTTTTAATATAGTAGAATAGCAAGTTCTGATCTAAATTATTGGTGGTTGCTTACGATATGGTTACACTTCACTAGTTTTGCTGTGCTGCAGTACAAAACACAGTGCACTTCTAGTACTGCAACATATGAACAATAATGGAACAATTTGAGACTACTTGACCAGCTGTTAGCAACTTATTCTTGCTGCACTTAACTTTAAAGTAGCAATGTATGAAGAGGATTCCTAGGGATGCATCCACAGCATTTTTGATATTAATAATTCTTCTCTTTCATCCTCTTGCTATTACGCAGCTTGTTATGGTCTCTTTCCTCCTAGAGATCTTCTGCCCTCATAATTAAAAAGTTGACGGGGCATACAGGCTCGGTTCATCCTTTCTACATGTTGGTTCCAATTTTTACTGTATATATAAATATATTTGGTAGCAGAAGTGACGTGTAATTCTCTTAGTATGTCTGAATTTTTTTATGTACTCGTGTACAACCTGTCGTTTGTTTTAAAAATCTCATTTCACTAGCCACAATTCTGGAATTCAGTACTTATGTTGAGTGAAAGGGCAGAAGGAAGAGTACGTGTGTTCTGAAACAAAAATGGCTGGCTGGATTAAGTGGATTTTGCGCATGTGTGGAAAGGCCTCAGCTGAGTTCACAAGAGAATATGTTTTTAAGGGGTTATTTCTTAGTTGTTTCAGTCCAGATATGCCCTAATAAAGGATAAATAAATTCTTTCGAACATTCTGTATTGTGAAAAAGACGAATAGTTGTTTAAAAAAAACAATAAAGAACTGGTTATCAGGGGCGGCCCGTCCTTATGTGCTACAGTGCTACAGCACAATGATAATTTTTGCTCAAATAATGTATTTGCAATACCACCATAGTATCTGATCTGCCATTTGACAATTTCCCATGGTTATGTTCATGACGTGTTATAGAGTGTTTAGTTCTTCGCTCTTAGCTCTTTGGTGCCTGAGGGGGTACAATGTGCTACTCAAAACTCTACATGAGAATGTAGACAATTAATGCGCATGTGTGAAGCTGAAATCACTGCCCTGATTGGCTATTTTTACGCGGGGAAGTGCTGTAGTCAGCTTCAGCACAACACAGCTTGGAGATTGCAAAAGTAAAGCGTAACGAAAGAATGCTTGTTTGTGGAAGAACTCGGAACTATTTACAATGTAGGCCTATTTGGAAATTCAAGTGTCCGACTGCTGCTGCCGTCCACCTGGTTTTTGAGGTGCCTCTTGAACCAGTCAGCAAGCGACGGAGAATGGAATCCCAGAAAACTGAAACCAAGGAAGTATGTGACCGTATAATTCAGAAAACTACTCACCGTTTCCAGTCTTTAAGCTATCTAGACGCAACAAAATTGTTAAACAGCAAATTTTCTGGCAATTTCTCGCATAGCCTAATTTTCCTGAATGCGAACTTGAAGTTGCTGTCAACAGCTATACTGTACTGAACAAAAGAGAGTTAAAGACACAACTTTGAGTTCTATACGGAACACCTGCCTTCCAGAATATAGATGGAGCTGTTCAATTGTTACGATACATAACCTCCAACAATTCACAGGATCCATTCTGTGAAGTAACGAAGTTGTTAAATATTTTGGTTACAACACCAATGACCACTGCTGAGCCAGAAAGATGTTTTTCTTGCTTAAAACGTATAAAAACGTTTTTAAGGAACACTATGTCCCAGGATCGCCTCACTGCTCTTGCAACACTGTCAATAGAAAAGAGTGTGATGTCCAAGATGAAGGGTTTAACACCAGGGTAATTGACAAGTTCTGCAGTAGGAAGGAACGTCGTATGGACTTCATATTTCGTCACTAGGCAAGTCTCAAATTAAGATAAATACATATAAGTGTATACAGTAGATCAATATAGGAATTGTAGCACACTCATTATTTTGACCACCAGCCGCTACTGCTGGTTATATTACTAATAAGTTTGAAATGCCCCCTGTGGTAGGTGTACTTAAGAGGAGTGTCCACAAGGCTACAGAATAGCTCAGAGCCAGAACTGAATTTAATTTAATTGGTTTAATTCGCCAAATGACATTACAGCATAATTTGGCACCGTCATAATTTAAAATATAAAAATGTAAAACATGACCACATAATATCATAAGATTCTTTCATACTACTGTATCAAGAGGGTTTAATTTAAGTTTAGATTTTATCTTCCGTTTAAATGTCAAGATAGGTAAATTCTTAATCCTAATAGGGAGACTATTAAATAAGTTTATAGACATATATTCAAAACTGTTCTGTGAAAGAGAATAATTTAAATTTATCCAAATATATATTAAAATTTCCATGAGTAAAATGGTAATGAATGTCATGGGACGTTTTAAAAGTATAAATATTTTTCGTAACATATAAAAGACAAGCCATAACATAAATAGAAGGCAAGGTAAGAATACCTGTTTTAATAAAAAGTGGTTTACAATGCTCTTCATGGCGAGTTATATAATTCTAAGAGCTCTCTTCTGTAGTAGGAAAAGCTTCTTGGAGGAAACTTGATTACCCCATAACAATGTACTATAGCTCAAAAAACTGTGAATACATCCATAATACACAGTCATTAAAATATCATAATTTACACTATCTTTTAATGTTCTAAAAATAAATAAACTTTTACTAATTTTTTGAGCAATGTGATTAACATGAACATTCTAACAAAGATTAGATTTAATCTGAATGCCAAGAATTCGAGTTGAATCTGTAGGTAAAGTTTCATTAGGATTTAAAGTAATTTTCATGTCTGCAGTTTTATCTATATTAAGTGAAAGAGAATTTGCATTGCACCAATCGTGAATAAGTAAATGAAGATTGTTAACAATTTGCATTGCACCAATCGTGAATAAGTAAATGAAGATTGTTAACAGAAATAATATCACTGATGTTACAACTAATTTTTAGTGCAAGATCATCTGCAAAGAGGTAAGGCATCATAATGTTCATTTTTAATATTGGCTGGTAAATCGTTAATATATACAATAAGAACAGGACCCAAAATGGAACCTTGAGGGACACCATGATTAACCAATTTGTACTCTGTTGTATTATCCTCATTAATATACACATACTGATATCTGTTCGAAAGATAAGACCACATAAAGTGTTATTGTACGTAAGTCAGGAATGTCTTTAAAAATGGTAAACACTGTCATCAACCAGGATTTCAACTTGGAAAAATGTCACAAGAACAGAGTACCCAAATTGTTGCCTAGACACATTGCAGAACATCACATGGACTTTAGGAAACTCTAATGAGAATCACCTGGTAGGAGAAAAATAGAAATTTATGGTCACTTTAGGTGAGGCATATGTCTGTCTTAATTACTGCAACAAACTCTGTGCAATTTACTACCATTCAGGTGGTAAAAAATATTTCCAAAAACGGTATTCTGAATGCAGAGAAGCTTTTTGCGAGAGATTTATGATAAGGTTATAATGGGAAGTTAACTATTAGCCGTGGTGCTAAAAAGGCCACAGTCAACTCCCTGTACTATCAACTGCAATAACATTCCAGCTCTGTGTGGCACATACATGAACAAAGTTTGGATACATGAGATAAGGCATCAAGACATACTTCTGGCTCGACCCTTACATAAGAGAGAATTGAGCAGGAATTCACACCATGAAGTTCAGTGAAATTCCCGCGAAGTTGTCCCATGGATTTTTGCTTATTTGGACTCCTGAAAAGAATCCTAGAAAACAGGCTACCTTATGCTGTAGATGGTCTATGGAAAGCGTGTAACGAAGAGTGGGCGAAAATAGACATGGCTGTACTATGCAAAAGTCTTCTTGAGTTGAAATTGAAATGCAATAGAGCATGATAGATGGTGGAAACAATGCTTTTCCTAAGGTAAGAACCCAAGTGAAATTTCTCATCAAGATCAGACACAATCCTCCCCGTATTTTATAAGATATTTCTGTGTTAAATTTTGAGCTAATACTGTCTATTGTTCACACCTGTGGAGTAATGGTTACCGCATCTGACTGCAAACCAGGTGGCCCAGGTTCGAATCCCAATCAGGACAAGTTACCTGGTTGAGGTTTTATTCGAGGTTTTCCCTCAACCCAATATGAGCAAATGCTGGGTAACTATCTGTGCTGGACCCTGGACTCATTTCACCAGCATTATCACCTTCATTTCATTCAGACGCTAAATAACCTGAGATGTTGATACAGCATCGTAAACTCACTAAAAAAAAAGACTCTATTCTAGATTAACTAATGCTGCACAACTACTCATCACGAAAATAGAGTAGAAATTTGTATTTAAAAGAATTTAACGTCATACAAGATGTGTTGATGTTGACGACATGTTTCTAATTCTCTTTATTGCTGCTATTCTGTTTATATAACACAGTTTTCTCTGCATTAATTTTTGGTTACACAGGTGTGTATTCAGTGCCAGCTATATCAGGACTTCATAGTTGCCGCAGTGCAGGTACGATGTTAGAATCACTGCATTCAGAAGTGAGTAAACTTCAGTTCAAGCGCTTCCATCACTTTCGGAATTCGGGATTGGAGGAAGATGAGTATCGGGAATGTCTTGATCATTTGGCTCTACTCCGCGAATGTTACAATGAAGAGTTTGATGTCTAATATAATGTTGTTATTCACATTACATTCATGATTATTGCTGCTCACATAGCTTGTGTGGAAATGTTTATCTGTTCTTTAGATCCTGGATCTAGTTTTACTCTCCCCACAAGAAATGTGTATGTTCATCATCATTCAGTTATTACTGATTCTCTCTTTCCCTTGTATTTGCTTCTTCTGTGAAATGTTAAATTTTGTTTTCTGAAGTTATGTTAGTCATGTTAATTTATTTTTTCTGTGCTTTTTTTTTTCCATTTTTTATCTTTTAACCACTTTCTTTTTCTTCCACGTCATTGCTTTTCCCCATTTTCTCTCGCTTCACCCCCATTGCTCATCTGTGATATGTAATGAAATTTAGTATTAGTAGTAGACGTAATTGTTCGCGTACTTTTCTTAGTGTATGCTCATATTATAGAGCAGTGATTGAGTGAGTTGTAGAGTTGTGAGTAGTGACGTAAAGAATAATAATAATTGTTGTTAGAAAATTTTAAATCGTCGATATCCATACTACGCTTGTGTGGAAAACTAGTGCTCAACTTCACAAAATGAATATCGAAAATTTTTTCCATTTGTGAATTATAGTTAGTAAAAATTTCCCGAATAGAAAGTTTCAGCAGAAGCTAAAATGCGTTATTTATATTACAAATACCACATTTTGATAGCTAGGAATTTCAATCTAATTCGTCTGTGACATAGAAGCAGTTACGTAAGTTTCATTTACTTACCTCTTTGATCACTGCCATGTTTAACGTAATAGTGAGCAAACAGAAAATATATTACGTATTTTCTGCTGCATATATGTTATTTTCCTTCATGATACTGCACTATACAAGGAATAACATTCATGTGACCTGATGCGAAAGACTAAATAGAAAATGCTTGTATGGTATATCAGTTTGGAAATTACTAAAGCATAACCACAATCCTTTTTCTTATTTACATGATTTCTACGTAATCTTTAAAAACGAAAATAAATAAATAATCAGAAAAGAAATAAGTTAATCAGTTTTTAACTGGATCTTTGCTAGATATTTCTGAATGAATATGAAGCAGTTTTATGTAATGCACTCGTATAATATGAAGCACATGAAAAGGAATAATTTATAAGGTTTCTTTTGTAATTGAAATTTAGACTTAGAGAAAAAGAACAGTATGGAGGTTATCATCACAGTCTAATATATATATAGTCACGAAGCTCGAGTAATGAGGGTGCTAGGAACAATAGACTGTGCCGGTACTATTTTGCATTGTCTGTAATGAGGCGATATTAGCGATCCTAGTGGTTAGCAACTATCTATGGATGCAAATTTAATACGTATTGAGCTTCGTGACTGTATATACTAGACTATGTTATCATTCCGATGACAGGCACTGCAGTGGAGCTTCGATTATCGTTAATTCTTTCCACAAAATGTCATGTTATCGAAACAATGATAATCAAACCCATGTCACAGCAATGAGTCATTTCGAAATAAAATCTGCTCGCATATAAACATTTAAGTTATAATTTTGTACAAAATTATTTAGGCCTACTACAAGAAATATCATCCCTTAACAGTAACAGTGTACATTGATTTAGTGTAATAAAAATAATTACATGCATACAATTTTTATATAACTTTAGCAGAAAAGCGTAATAAATGCTGATAAATACCGCATTGCTTATTTCAATAGGACATCATGTTAGTTAGTTTGACACTGAAATTAACAATTGTCATGCTGTTACATATACTTACTTACAAATGGTTTTTAAGGAACTCTGAGGTATAAAATATAAATAATCATGATTGAAAACTATAGGTTAATTTATATCAGCAGATGTAGGCTTTCTGCTTACTATAAAAAAAACGTACCAGTACCGGTATATGATTCAGCAAAGATACAATTGTAAGAATATTGGTACTTAATTACTTACGTACTTACAAATGGCTTTTAAGAAACCTGGAGGTTCATTGCTGCCCTCACATAAGCCCGCCATCAGATATTATCATAAGAATATCAGTGATAATCGAATTTAATCATATTAAATAGCAAGTTACTGTTAGTAGAATCGAAGCTTCCTGTAGTAGCTTTTCTCCTTCAGGTTTAAAAAGTAAACCTTTAAAGGATTATGAGTAAATCTGTTGGCAGTCAGATGATCAGAATATGTACTCACTCTTTTTATCAAAAAATAATATATACTGACTCTTTTTATCAAAGAATCAGAATATGTACTGACTGTTTTTATCAAAGGATTTTAAATTCGGGTCCACACCTGTGGAGTAACGGTCAGCGCGTCTGGCTGCGAAACCAGGTGGCCCGGGTTCGAATCCCGGTCGGGGCAAGTTACCTGTTTGAGGTTTTTTCCGGGGTTTTCCCTCAACCCAATACGAGCAAATGCTGGGTAACTTTCGGTGCTGGACCCCGGACTCATTTCACCGGCATTATCACCTTCATATCATTCAGACGCTAAATAACCTAGATGTTGATACAGCGTCGTAAAATAACCCAATAAAAATAAAAAAATTTTTAATTCGGAAAACACGAACATAATTTGTTAAGGAGACTATTTAGTCATACTTTGAGGTTAGGTATTGTAAACTTTTTAACATTTTAAAGAATAAAACTTTTTTTGAGAGAGAGAGACGTGGTAGGTAAACTCCATTTGTAAGAATTACTTTATAGTCATAGTGTTAAATTTCATGTTATGACTATTTTCTCTCCAAAGGGGGATTCCATCCTCTCACATTGCAGCTGAAATTAAGAGGACAAAATAATATACAGTAATGGAGGTAATAATATACAATATGTTTTTAACATTAACATGTAGGCCTAACCCTGTTCTTGTTACAGATCTGTGAGAGGTAATCCAACCAAACATCTGACTTTTCTTGTCAGTACTTATAAATACTGTACCTACTTATTGTTTTAATGAGGATTCACAGTTATCACTTGTATAAAACAGTATGAGAATAGTTGTGAAATTGTAAGAGTGTAGAAATCTGTTAAACTAAGAGAGTTGTATTACTACATAGGCCTATTATACTTCTTTTCAGTTCCACTTCTTCACTTAACTTTCCTTCGGCTTCTATCTTTAATTTTATGTCCGAATATATGTTCCCATGAACAATAGCGAAGTATTTTGCTCATGAAAAATCATTCTAATGCAGAGTGTCCAGAAAATATGTATACACTCTTCAATGCTCAATAAAATCTATGTATTAACTAATAACAAAGTAAAAATTGTAGCATATTAAAGACTCGAGAATAGAAAATCAGTAGAAAAAGAATAAAAGAATAAGTTTACTTTAGAGAAAATTAAGGATTTATTAATTTGTCCTACAGAATAATCTCTGTAATGTTGACAATTAATATTGAGGAGAAAAATTCGCTCCGGCGCCGGGGATCGAACCCAGGTCCTTGGTTCTATGTACCAAGCGCTCTGACTACTGAGCTACGCCGAATTCAATCCACAGCACCAGATCGAACCTTCCTCCTTCAGTGTTTCCCTTTGTGGCCTGATTCCAAGTTAGGCATATATGTTGACATATATGTCTGGTGTCAACTGCCATTATACTAGGAGCGCACTCAGTTGAGTGACTTATTTGGCCAGGATCCAATCCCTGGCGCCGGAGCGAATTTTTCTCCTCAATATTAATTGTCAACATTACAGAGATTATTCTGTAGGACAAATTAATAAATCCATAATATTCTCATAGCTAGCAGTGCATCATAACTGCGGAATCCCGGCCAAATAAGTCATTCAACTGAGTGCGCTCCTAGTATAATTGCAGTTGACACCAGACATATACGTCAACATATATGCCTAACTTGGAATCAGGCCACAAAGGGAAACACTGAAGGAGGAAGGTTCAATCCGGTGCTGTGGATTGAATTCGGCATAGCTCAGTGGTCAGAGCGTTTGGTACATAGAACCAAGGACCCGGGTTCGATCCCCGGCGCCGGAGCGAATTTTTCTCCTCAATATTAATATTAATTTAAAGAAAATGTTCAAAATGACTGACTTCTGCTTTCAAGCATTTTAACACTGTCAAGACATTGAAGCACAAACATTGACTGACAGGTGTGGAGAGATGGCAGCATATCTCCTTCAATTTTTTACTGCTTTTAGGCATACACCTTATCTTTGAGATAATCCGAAGGAAAAAATCCATTAGGATTAAATCAGGAGATCGAGGTGGAAACACAACACTGCCCCTTTTTTAATCCACCTGTCAGTAAAAGTTGCATTGAGATAAACTCTGATATCTGTATGATGAAGAAATATTTTTGTTAAGTGATGTGTGGATTATTGGCCTCACAGAAGGCACAGTTATGACGGTTTATGGTTCCATTTAGCTAGACCAGCCATTTTCAACTGATGTGCTGTGAATGATCTGCTGGTGTGCACTGAAGAAATGGAAATGGTAAATGTTGTCGTAGAAAAAATTGGAAAAATAAAAGTGAAAAGAGTAGTAAAAGACTGAACCCAAACTAGTCAACATTCAGTGAACGTGGCACAAGTCAACATTCAGTAATCACATCCCCCCACCCCCCAAACCCTCAAAATTCTCTCTGGCTGGAAACCACTGATGTATAGCAGTGGCAAAAAAATCAGACCGACCCTTGTAGCTGATTTCAGAGCCTTGTTCACAGTGACAGCACGATAGACTGGTAACTAAGACTTTCGTGGTTCGAATCCTGCCTGGAAAGGAAACTTTTTTTTTGTTCCTTATTCAAATTTATTCCCAATACTTTTCGATTGCAGCTATATTTTACTACTTAATTAACTTATTATTCCCAGAACATGAATTTTACCAGCTTATTTTCTAATGGCTTTCGAAATGGGCTACATCAGCAGTCGAAACTACAACAACTTCAATAGATTACTCGCTATGTTGTGAATGCGGGAATGACATGCTCAGTGGCTCATTTCGGGGACTTTGGTTTTTTTGCCACCACTGTAGATTATATGAATGTGCTGTGGGATTTTAAATTACACCTTTAGTGTGCCACATGTTGAAAAAGGTTGGAAAATGCAGCTCTAGACTATCTTGTTAAAGCAGGTAGCATTCCCTTCATTTTTCATTAGGTACCATTGGCAAAATTGAACCCTTTGATCAGGGTCATCCTCATGTAGTGCGTGCAATAATCTTGGAATGCAGTTTGTCCATTTTTTAGTCTTATTGTTATGCATATTTGATTTTCGGATAGCTGCCATGGTGGTCTAGTTGGACATATAATCCTGTGAACCTGAGTTCGATCCTTGGCATACCCCCGATTTATAACTTGTATTGGGCAAGTCCATGGTCTAGATAACACAGGGATTTTCTCCAGGAGCTCCGGTTCCCCTGTAGCATCCCAACAAATCTCCATCATCTCATCTCATTGCAGATATAGTGTAGACAGACTCTTAGGACGTGCACTGGGCAACAACTCTGTCGGTAAATTGGCCTACACAACTGGTTTCGTGTGGGTGAATGACGAACAGTCAAGTACCATCATTAGTAAAAAAGAATATTCGGATAGATATCTGACAGGCAGTTTATCAGACAGATTTCTGTGGTCTATGCTGTGAGAGTTCAAGAACCTGTTGTGTTTTCTGTAGAGCTGAATGGAGCTTGCTTACACTTTGTACTGCACCATCAGCCTTAAACTTATTGCGTATATGCATGATCGTGAGTCTTATAGGTGTATTTGTGTTGTATACAGGATGGAAGTGAAATAACCCAGCAGATTTTCAGAGCAAATAGTTCTTGTTGTATGTAACAAAAAAGTGTAATACCATATTGTTGGAAAGTTCATAATTTTTTCAGAAAAAAATGTTTTTTCGGTAATTATTGCGAGTAGGACCGTGATTTTTGTCCATATTGATAGAAAATCTAATGAATCATTTATCTCTCTGGTGTATTTCAATAGCGTGGACGGTTTTCATGTAAATTTAATTTAAAAACCACTAATTTCAAGCCACTGAACGATGTGAGCAGATTGCAACGTCTTAGCGAGAGAGGGAGGTTCGCATATAGAGACAGACCTGAGTTCATTGACCTCGTACATCTATATTGCGAGAAGAAAGAAGGCTGTGTTAGTGGTGATGTTACCAGACTATATAAATGTAATATAGGTTTTCTATTCCTTTAAGTGTACTCTATCGTCCCTTTCAAACTGCAGGATTATTTCACTTCCACCCTGTATGGCCCAAAAACATCTCTGAACTTCATTAATGTTTTCTGTCTTCTAATATATTGCAATACAAATTTTCTTTGTTCAGATGTTAGTTTCGGATTATCCTTTGTTACTTGCTGCTTTTCACTTGGAAAAAAAAAAACGGTATGTAGTTATTCAGAATCAAAGATTGTAGAGACTATATATTTTCAGGACACTCTGTATACATAAATTCCTTCGTAATTTATTTCACATGTCTTTCTGTTTTCCTATAACATGAAAATTGAACAAAATCCATAATTTGTATATAAAAATCTGTATACTCTGTGCTATACAATTAGTTTTTGTAGGTAATAGAGATCTGAAATGAAAACTTAACATGATATTGTGCTGTCTTTTATGTAGGTTCACCATTAAATTTCCTCTTTTCTCTCCTCACTTCCTTTTTCCCAGTACAGTGAAACCTCTCATTTACGGACATCGAAGGGACATAACAATCTGTCCGCATCTGGGAGGTGTCCTTTATTGGGAGGGAGACTCCCCAATCTAACAGTAAATTTATAATATGCATTATGTTTCCCTTCATGCCTTAAATGAAATGTATTACTGTAGTTTAATTCTAAATATAGTATACTACAGTAAATTCTTTGCAACTTTGAACTACAGTAGACAAGACCGAAAAAGGAAAATACAGTATTGTGCCATGCAATTTTATTCTAGATCTACAGTTATGCACTACTGTAATTTACAGTTTTCAATTTAACCTTTACGTTCAGGTGCCATGTCTCTCGAAACAGAACTGATTGTAGTGAAGAGAATAATCCTACTAACCCTATCATGTGTCGAATACAATTTCACGATCGCGAAACTCTTGGACCCGCTTTCAGCTAACAAGAGGTAGCCGGCTGGGCTAGTGGTAGCCTACGAAACCTGTAGGTCTATTGTCTTCTTTTTATGTTAAGGAATTTTTGTACTAAATTTTCCATTTTTGTAACACATTAAGTCTTGAAATCCAAGTTCTGTCCGCAGTCAAGAGGTAAAGCAAGCTTTAGGACTGTGAAACAGCTGTCCGTGTCCGTGTCTGAGAGTGTCCGTAAACGAGAGTTAAATTTATCATTATTTCTATATTATTTCAGTTGGGACATAAAAACCTGTCCATATATGAGGAGTGTCCGTATCTTGGGGGTGTCCTTAAGGAGAGGTTTCACTGTATTACAGTTCTTAGAAACACGACACAATTTTCATGGTATGCATAATTTTATTCACTGAAATGTTAATTTGTGGTTGATGATATTTACAATACTTGTATATGCTTAGTGGAGAAGTTTCATGGCCGTTAGTTCTTGTTTAAGTTGTTGAATTTCTTTGCTGGTAAGTGGGGTAAGTGGTGGTCGAGGAGGTCCCACATCAATAGGGGTCATTAAATTCATTGCAGCTTTCATAGTTGCTACCCAGCCACCTGTGAAATAAATTAAGTTTTGACAATCTAATTCAAAGTAATATCCATATACAGTATATTGCAATATGTTGTTCTGTTACAGAAGTTTTCTTACTTACCATTACGAGTCATGACATTTATAGCTGCAGATAGTTTCCTCTGTTCTTCGAGTGCTTCCTTTGAACGATTGTTTTTAATTGCTGCAAGCATTTTAATGCTAGGACTTGGAAGCATGTTTAGAGTGGTAGCAATTGCAGAGTCAAATCCCAGTGTAAATGCTCCGGCGAGAACCTGTAGATGAATCCATATAAGTATATAGCTTTGTACAAACATATACAGTCAATTCTTGCAATCTGCATTTGCATGTTTGTCAGTACCTTAAAATGGGAGTGAATCCAATATACACCATAGTATTATGAAAACAGTCAGTTATGTTTTTTTTAAACAAAGAATGGTGCACAGATGTTGCTGTAATTTGAAAAGTGTCATTGACACTTAGGTTTCTAAGAAAGATAAATTTCAAGCAACTTCAATCAATCAATCTTCTTAATGTATCCAGCTGTTTGCTGACAACATAAAGGCCACTGTAGTCTTTTCAGTTCTTGTTTTTCATGAGAAATGAGGGGGTATTTTGATCGGTGTTCATTATAAATGCCTGTTGCTAGTAGCCAGAGTTGGGGTGTAATCAATATATACTGTAGAGCTGTGTCTTCTGCAACTGGTACTGATGATTTTAATTTACTTCTTTAGTGATTTATGAATGGACAGTATAAAAGAATGTATTCCAGATCTTCATCATGATTATTACATCACAGACAAGTAGGAGTATCAGAAAGGTGAAATTGCTGTAGGTACATTGTGTGACAATGTGACCTGTTCTGGCTCTTGTTACAAATGTTTGAACATGTCTGGGCAAGTTTTTGTACATTTCTAGGTCATTTGATTTCTTTTGAATGGACTGTAAAATTTTTCCTTTGTCAAAAGAGAGCCAATTGTTGATCCATAAGTTTATGAAATGAGACCTTACTGAAGCAAAAGCACTGGATAGAGATATCATTTGAAGAGATATTGGTTGCAAATATGTTGCCTGTTTTGCAATATTATCGACTTTCTCGTTTCCAGGTATCCAACAATGGATACCTAATCCATTGAAATGTTATTTCCTTTTGAAGTTGTTTTAGTATACTTAGTTGTTTCTGAATTGGAATAATTCTATGTACGTATAGGTTTGGTACATATTTGATTATATTAAATATAGCTCTCTTGGAGTTGGTAAGTATGCAAATAGATTTTTCAGAAATTTGAGTAACACACTGAAGAGCAGCATCAATAACTAACAATTCAGTGTCAAGACTGGAGGAGGATGAACATGGTATGAAATAACTTTCTTAATATTTTGGAATATAATACCCTGCTCCTGATGTCCTATCATCAGGGTTTAGAGATCCATCTGTATAAATTTGAAGGTGATTCTTGTATGTGCTGCAGATTAGTTCCATGGCATCTAACTTAAGAATGTATGGAGGATCATTTTTGGAATGATTTCCTGGAATTTGTATGCTATGTTCTGGAATTGCCCATTTCCATGGAGGAATTTCGTTCACAACTGGAGTTTTACCAATGAGTGTGTCTGTGATATAGATTGGTATTTCTTCTTTGTTTATTTTGTATAAATTACACAGGATATTATGTGACAGTTTGAAGAACATCTGAGATCTGGATGAGGCTTCCAATTTTAAATGTATTTTTTTAGATTTTTTTCAAGCAACTCAAACATGAAGAAATAATTAGTCAGTGGACCATGTTTAGAATAAAGCAGGCTTTGACCATTTGTAAACTAAGAGAACATAATTTGTTGTTACAGTTGTCTAGTGGCTAGAGCACTGGACTTGTAATCATGTGTACCTGAGTTTGATCCTCAGTGTACATCCAATTTATAACTTGTGTTGGGTAAGCTCATGGTCCAGGCAATGTAGGGGCTTTCTCTGGGAGCTCTGGTTCCCCTGTAGCAACCCAACAAAACTCCATCATCATTTCATCTCGGGTGTAGTGTAGATCAGCCTCCTATAGCGCACTCTGGGCAATGACTGTTGGTAAATTGATCTACATAACTGACTTCATATGGGTGAAATACAAATTAAAAGCATGATCTTCTTTTGTTTTATAAATTATCGAAGCTTGCTATTTCTGAACGTGGCCCACTGATTAAGTTACTTCTTCATTTTTATATGCATAGATTTCTTATGCAATGTTAAATTTCTATGCCCTATACCCAGAAAAACATTATATATATATGTTATTGTTGTTTTCTAATGCCAGGCGTTTGACAATAAAGTCATTTGACCTCTTGCACTCCAATATTTTTCAAAGATATTATCATGGCCAGCCACCGAAGCACAGATTTTGAGGTGTTCCGAATCCATTTCGTGGTTTGAGTTGCACAGTGGGCATTTAGGGGACTGATATATTCCGATGATATATTCCGATTCTATGCAGGTTCTTGGCTGATGTTATACCACCAGCATTACATTGTAAGATGTTTAGTTGATTCTGTACCATTAAAGTAGTCCCCGCCCGGAGATCCGATTGGGGGACTATTTTACCTCCGGATAATTTTACCTTAATGGTACTCATTTTATATTGGAGTGAAAATGGCAAGTTGTGTGTGTGTGTGTGTATATATATATATATATATATAATTTTTTCTTAACCTTACCTGCTTTAAAGATACGAAAAAAAAAATTGAGGACCATTTTCCAAAACTCGCTTTCTGCAGAAATGGGCAAAATGGAGTTTTGTGTAGTATACCATATACTTAAGAAAAGATACATATTTTGCTTTCGATTTGTATATGTACCAAATACTGTCTAAAAAATAAAGTGTTTAACATAGAATTTGAAAATTATTTTTTTACGTACAATTTTCCAATCAGTTATTTGTGTCTCCTCAAAAATTACAATTTTGCAGAAAGCGAGTTTTGGAAAAACGGTCCTCAATTACATTACAACTGTCACAGTCAAAGGAGCGAATTCTGATGTCTCTAGTGAAGCATATGGAAGCTATAGTGCCAAAGCACAGCGTTGCAGCTGGCAGCATTCCCATCCCCTCCTGTCCCTCAGAAACAGACAGTTGGTGGGCATTACTTCTCAGAAGCCAAGTGAAGATGGTGTTGCCACATAGCTCCTTAACTTACAAATATTTTTATGGGGGTAGATAAAAAATTTATTTTTTTTCTTCCACCATGTTAATACAGTAGAACCTCTATTATCCGTGGTTATGAAGGGCGTGGAGTTAATCGAAAAAATCGGATAATCCGTACCATACAAGGTTTTCATAAATTAACTGCATAATACAGTTTCATAATTTCCTCTGTGGTCTTGTGTTTTTAACATGCCAGGTAATGGATCAGATGTTCACTAATATATGTCTGGTTTTCAATGACGGGTTTTTAAGAGCCAAGGAAACTTTATGACGACTATCTGTGGAAAGATAGGAATAGTACAGGTCTCATGTTGTAGATTTACATATTTATTACACTTTATATTTGTTTTTAATTAAATCGTACACAGTTGTAATTCCTATTTCGTATTCTGATTCGAGATGAACCACAGTTTCTCTTTTCTCAAACCACTCAATTACTTGCACTACTCGTATTTTTCGTAGCACAACTTCTTTTCTTTGACACCTGTGGAAGGCATTTTGCAAAGAATTTAGGCCCCTTTAAGAGTAGACCATACTGTATAAGAGTAAAAGTTTGTAAAAGACACTCTGTTGAAAAAATTCGTACTAATAAAATGTACAGTACTTCATATTTTTCTGCAGCAAAAAGAAAAAAAAAAAAAAAGAGCGCGAGAGAAAGACAGTTGGATAATCCACCAATCGGTTAATAGGGTGACGGAAAATCGGGGTGCTACTGTAATGTCAAATTTTGGCCACTCAAACGCAATTACAAGGGCTGTAAAAAAATAAGTTTTCTTGGAGACATTTAAATAAAGTAAACACAATTTCATGGAGAAATTGATTGAAACAGATATATCAGTTGTTGAGATATTTTTCAACACATTTCCCTACTGAAATTGAGAAATCTGTCATACCATGGGATCAACTTTCGTAGCCCTGTGTAGTAGAAGTCTGCTGCTTGCGATCAGAACCAGTATGTGACAGCCATCTGCCTGCACCTTTCTGCTGATTCCATGGTATGAAAAATGTTTCAATTCCAGTGGGGAATGTGTTGAAAAATAGCTCAACATTTGTTGTATCTGTTCCAATAATTTTTTCAATGAAATTGTGTTTTCTTTCTGTAAACGGCCCCAGGGAAACTTATTTTTTTACGGCCCTCGTAATTGCATCCGAGTGGCCAAAATTTGTACAAGCACATGTTTTGACATTATTAACATAGTGGAAGAAAAAAAATTAACTTTTTTATCTGTCTCCATGAGAATGTTTGCTTGTTAGTTGTCATTATAATGTAAACACTTCCTTCTGCACCACTAGAAAGGCAAGTGACGATTTCAGTTTCTATTGGCTGTTCCAAGAGCACAGCAGGTAGAAGGGAATTAAAAAATAGACGTTACAGGACTGTCAGAAGTCGATTCTTTGCTTGTAACAGCTTTAATGATTCGAATTCATTTTCATGCAAGATAATACATACATGATCACAGCCCAAGAAAATGGCAAGATTCCCATTTTCCACAACGCACTGTGTTCCTTCCTCCAGATTGTTGTCTGTAAACTTCATTCCAACAAATGTAGGAATATCACGAGCAGCAGCAGCCAGGAACTTGGGCATGCTTACTAAAGTAAACAAAACACTACATTATCTAATTACTGTATATGCATGAGACATAGGACAAACATAATGTATACAAAACTGAAGAAAAA
Organism: Periplaneta americana; assembly: GCF_040183065.1. Lineage (NCBI taxonomy): Eukaryota > Metazoa > Arthropoda > Insecta > Blattodea > Blattidae > Periplaneta > Periplaneta americana. The sequence continues at coordinate 85,231,644 of NC_091133.1, forward strand.
ATAATAGTGGTTATTTGATATGTTTAGTGTCTCACGTTGTGTTTTGTCAGACAAGAAACACAGTATTATAAAATGTAGTAAGTTAGAAAGACTGATGATATTCTGTGATTCTTGCAGACAAAAATTTTGACAGTTTACAAAAAAAAATCTATGTATGGTTTTATTGAACCATTGGTTCTATGTAGATGATTTACTGTGTGTAAAAATTCATACACAGTAACAAATTGAACATAACCAAAAAAATTCTGCATCGGACTAACTACATAAAATCTTAAATTAGTTAATTTATATTATTGGTATGTGTGGGAAATTGTATTTGATGACGTGTTTTTTATTTTTTACAACGGTGTCCCATTAAATTCTAATATAAGAAGTACTTACCTCTAACTCCAGTATATGCGGGATTATGATAGTACAGGAGAGGTGTTTTTGGAGCTGCTTCTCCAACATATTTAAGATAATTCACAAGTCCTTCCACTGTTGAAGGCTTGTTAAAGAGCTCAGGTAGACTCATGATGCTGTCACAGCCCAGCCTTTCTGCATGTGCGGCCTATGGAAATAACAGATACCGGTACAGAGAAATATTAGGACCCAGACAAAAAAAATTGTTGATGTTGTAGTTTGTGTGAGTTTTCTCGACTTTATATATTTTCTCTACAGTAGAAAGTCTGGGGTTGTTACAAACATTATTTTCATTTCTAGTGTGAGGTATTGTATGAGTTTAAATTAAATTAGCTTGTTTTTGTAAGTTATTTGAGCACACAGCTTTATAAAAATACATATTTTAATTTATAATACAAATGACTGATAACAGACAAATCAAATCTAAAGTGGAAAACTTCAGAGCACACGTTTCTTTCATTTAATATATGTTTTTTTAACTCTGAAACTTTTTCCAACACAGAAAACACTATTAATTTATTATTATTATTATTATTATTATTTATTTTATTTTATTTAACCTGGCAAAGTTAAGACCATAAAGCCTTCTTTTACACTAAGCCAGGAGTAAAACTTGATTGCATAATTAAGTATACAAATATGTCAGATTTAAGTTAAGTTATAAGCAAATGCGATTTACGTAATAAAATCAGGAAGAGACAGTCAAATAAAATGCACGCAATAAAAAAAAAACTAAAATAAACGCACTGAAATGCAATACATTGTGTTTATAATGTGTTAAGTCTGGCAAGTCATCATAAGATATTCTTCTAATTTATATTTAAAAGAAATCGAAGTCTGGCTGTCCTTCGATGTAAAAGACAAAAATAATGGATGTATAGTATGATTTCACTGGTCTTATATCTATATTGCAGTGCTACTCTATTCACTCTCGCCTTATACAAGAGATCTGGAACAGAGTAAAATAATGAGTTGCTAGTATCTTGAAGTATTGTTGACAAAAATATGCAAATTTTGAAATTATGTAACTTAAGTATAGTAATTCCTTAAGTAATCAACAGACATCGGATTCTAGGGCAAATGCCTATTTTGTTTCTTTAGGAGAAAAGTAAAAATAATTATTAATATTTGTGTTTCATGGAAATTGAAAGGTATTCAAAGAGTTTTATAGTGCCCTAAAATGGTTATTAGAGCCTAATTTGTTAATATTCGCCTAAAAATGCCTAACTCACTGTAAAGTTTCGCATTTTACTCTTACTTTTTATAATTTATACATGCATTCACTGCGAAATTTAAGGCATTTAAAAAGTGGAAAGTTTGCTTCACACCGGCCATGAAACCATTGATAAAGGAAACAAAATGTTTTGAATCTCACGACACTCGCAATAGATTTCACCGAATTTAACATGTTTGGAGGCATAAATGCCGACAAAGAACCAACCTTAGTTTTGAAGCAGGCAACATTCACAACATGTGCTGCTACCGATTCAGAGATATACTATACTATAAAAATGACTGTTTTCGGTCTGAAACCGATTAGCTGTACTGCCCTTCAGAGTGTCATAAAATCACAATTTTTGGAGAAAGTGTGTTTTTGAAATATTTATGAAAAGTCGTAAAACTGCGAATTAGTAGGGTAAACCGTTACAAAATATTTAAAAGAATGGCCCTCCTAGTGTTAACACTACCAGGAAATGCAACAATAAGTGGAACTGTGTATTTTTGTCCAATTGAATCTCAATAACAACGGTTCATTTGAATGCTCGTTAACAGTTGCTCTTTCCCTCACCTTATTTATGTTGAGAAGTTTTGAGCGGTAGGACGTTTTCCTGTAAAGTTTAACGCGATAATGCCGAAAAATATAAGTGCAAAATCTACATTGATCCGGCAATGGCTAACAGAATATTCAGAATTCACTTATGATGGAAAAATAATATTCTGCAAGATTTGTAGCAAACAGGTATGTAACAATAGTTGAAATATATAAATTCTATTAATTTTAATGAGTAGGCCTATAATATTTATACATTGACTGAGCTATCCTGAGGTATAATTCTTTTTAAGACCACTACACTTTAACCTTTTAAATTCCGATAGTTAAAGTATTTGCAGGTCATTAAAATTTTGATTGTTCGAACCCACTAACTTTGTGATAGAAATACGGCAATACAACAATTAGGATTTTATTTTAATTCAGTTTACTTTACATTTTTAGATTTCGCAAGAAAAGAAGTGCCACCTAAAGCAGCATGTGCAAGGAGCGGCTCATAAGGCTAAAGTTCAGCAGAAAAATCAACTGCAACAAACTTTACTAACACAGCCTACTTCATCCAATCTCAGCAGCAATTTCTATGCTGATTTAACCAGAGCGTTTGTTGCTGCTAACATTCCCTGGAATGCAATTGAAAATCCGGTTTTAAGACAGTTCTTACAAAAATACTGCAAACAAAATATCCCATCTGAGTCGACCCTAAGAAAAAATTACTTAGACAGAATATACAATGAAACTTTCGCTTCCATTCGGGAGGATATAGGTGATTCTTACATATGGGTCTCTGTGGATGAAACCTCAGATCCTATGAATAGGTATATAGCAAATATGGTAGTAGGAAAACTTAGTCCTGATGGACCTTCGATTCCACACCTCGTATGTGTTAAGGAACTTTCGAAAGTGAATAGCCAAGCCATTGCTTATTTTGTAAATAAAGGCCTACAGTCTTTATACTCAGGTAATATAGACGATTCTAAAGTTCCGTTGTTTTGTACTGATGCTGCCTCATACATGGTTGCTGCAGCTCCACTTCTTAAAACATTTTATCCTAACCTCACGCATTTAACCTGTCTAGCACATGGCCTTCACAGGGTTTCTGAAACAATCCGGAATGAATTTCCTCTTGTCAATTCGTTTATTTCTAACACAAAAAAATGTTTTTGTAAAGCCCCATCCAGGATTTCAATATTCAGAGAGAACTTTCCAGATATCCCACTCCCACCTCAGCCGGTTGTTACACGATGGGGAACCTGGATTCAGTCAGTGGTGTATTATTCTAAGTATTTTAAAGAAGTGGTCACAGTTATTGATAAATTACCTGAAACTGATAGTGCAGCGTGTGTGAAAGCAGTGAAAGATTGTCTGAATGACTCACGAGTAAAAAACGATATTGCCTACATAACATCAAACTTTTCTTTCATACCTGCAAGCATTGAACAATTAGAACGTGAAAAACAATCTCTTTGTAGCCAAATAGCAATAGTAAAGGAAGCTCAAGTGAACATACATTCTGCTTTGGGCGAAACTGGGAAAAAAGTTAAAAATAAGTGGAACAACGTATTAAATAAGAATGTAGGATTTTCATTGTTGGAAAAAGTATCAAGAGTGATATCGGGGGAAAGTATAAATGTTCCAGTAAGTATTGATGTTTCTATTGTACCTAATTTAAAATTTGCCTCTCACATCAGTTTCGGTTGAAAGAAGTTTTTCTGCTTTCAAAATGATTCTCAGTGACAAAAGGCAAAGGTTAACTTTGGAGAATTTAGAAAAAATTCTGGTGGTGTACTGTGCAGATAATTATAATAAAGTCTGAGCATGGAACTGAATTTCAATAACTTAAAATGAGTAATCTTGATATCAATAATCATTATTTCATTAGTTTCAATATATTAAATTTGTGCAGCTCTGTTTATAAATATAATATAGTATTCTTTTTTAATGTTTAAACATACTTTTTTGTGCGTATTTTAGTGTATAACTAAAAATTTCAGTGAAAGAAATAAGTATGATACCTTGATGTGCCTAAAATGCCTATTTTCATTAAAATAGAGCCTAATTTTACAAATTTTGAGCTTATTTTAGGCGCCTAAAACTGCAATTTTTAGTGCCTAAAAATCCGATGTCTAGTAATCAACAAAAATCACGCATAGTTTTGTCTGGTGTTTTTCCAAGGCAAAATTTCTAAATTTTTATGATAAATACAGTTCTGTGATACAGTCACATACGTAATATCATTGTGATAAACCGTGTGAATATTTTGTTCGTAAAGAAAATATTACCATCTCCTGAACATCCTTGAGACATGCACCTCCAACATGTACCATCAGAACTTGCTTTGTTTCTTTCACAGCAGTAGCCCATGCTTCTGTAACTGCCTTCCTCTCATCTACTGTCATCGACATTCCCTCGCCACTTGTTCCATTCACTGTAATCATGTACATATGGCGACTTTAAAACAAATCTTGAATTTAGTACATTATCCATAGTATGAAGGAGACACCACGAGCCAAAACTTGCCTAAGCAAGATAGAATCTTTCTGTTCAAAATTAATAGGTTTTTATTTTTAAAAAAGGCTGATATGAGGATATCAAAGAAAGGACGACTAGAGAATACCAGAATTTGCTTTTTACTAAAAGCTTGTTGGAAGAAGGGATGTGGGTAGACCACAAAAAATGTGGATGGATTCATTGTGAGAACAGAACAGGCGGAATGCCTATTCCTTGGAGTGATTATGATGATGATGATGATGGTGATGATGATGATGATGATGATGATGATGATGACATGCAATACAATGCAATGCCATGCTTCAGTTGAAAATATTTTGGAAATCGGTATACTGTTTCTTTATATCATATTGTATCATTTCATGCACATAACAAAATTGTTCTTTAGAATTTCAGAAACAGATGTGAAATCATTCATCATTAACTGTTTGTCTAACTTACTTATGTACGGCTTTTAAGGAACCGGGAGGTTCATTGCCGTCCTCACATAAGCCCGCCATCAGTCCCTATCCTGTGCAAGATTAATCCATCCTGTGCAAGATTAATCCAGTCTCTATAATCATATCCACCTTCCTCAAATCCATTGGAACGAAAATCAAAATGGGTACACTTTCTTGCCATAACATGGAGTTGCGTTGTGTACATACATACATACATACATACATACATACATACATACATACATACATACATACATACATACATACATACATACATACATACACTCGCAAACAACAGTAGTTAGTACATAATTATGACACAAAGGAAATTGTAATTAGTAGTTATTTATCACATTAAATGTCACGTGTTCTACAAATGGAGCTGCAGCATTACTTAAATGTGAGAGAACAATTATTGCTATAAAAATTACTTATCATTAACTTATCGTTGTAGACACTGACTTCAACTAGTATGGAAAGTTCAAGAAATTATCTGATACCGGTACTAATATACATTCAACTCTAATCAGTGATATATGAAATGCCATAACATGTTATGTAACGTGCTTAGTTAATGTCCTTGAATGCTGACACTGTCGGTGTGTTATTAATACAGATGGCTAATGCTTATAATTTCACACATAAATAAGTCTACCACATTGTCTCTTAGTATTACTTGTGAGGTTCAGACCTGTCTTCGGATAGTTGACAAAACAACAAATAACTAAGTCTTGGATGATATATTTTTAGCTTTGTTATTTTAACGATTATTTAGCGTTGATGGGATGGTGATAGATTTGGCGAGATGAGGCCGAGGATTCGCCATAGATTACCTGACATTCGCCTTACGATTGGGAAAACCTCGGAAAAAACCCTACCAGATAATCAGCCCAAGCGGGAATCGAACCAGCACCCAAGAGCAACTCTGGATCGGCAGGCATATGCCTGAGCCGACTGAGCTGTGCCGGTGACTTCTTGGATATTATACGTTACAAAAATTCAAGTTAGGTTTTTCAAGTTGTAGTTTAGGATATAATAGACTTAAATTGTAATATAGCATTAAATTTTATAAGCTAGCTACATACAAAGAAAGGAAATTAATCAATATAGCAATATGTTTAAAGCTTACCTTACAAATGGCTTTTAGAGAACCCAGAGGTTCATTGCTGCCCTCATATATGCCCACCAATGGTCCCTATCCTGAACAAGATTAATCCAGTCCCTACCATCATATCCCACCTCTCTCAAATCCATTTTAATGTTATCCTCCACTCTACATCTCGGTCTCCCCAAAGGTCTTTTTCTCTCAGGTCTCCCAACTAACACTCTATATGCATTTTCGGATTCACCCATACGTGCTACATGCTCTGCCCATCTCACATGTCTGGATTTAATGTTACTAATTATGTCAAGTGAAGAATACAATGCGTGCAGTTCTGCATTGTGTAACTTTCTCCATTTCTCCTGTAACTTCATCCCTTTTAGTCCCACATATTTTCCTAAGCACCTTATTCTCGAACACCCTTAACCTCTGTTCCTCTCTCAAAGTGAGAGTCGAAGTTTCACAGCCATACAGAACAATTATTGGTAATATAAGTGTTTTATAAATTCTAACTTTCAGGTTTTTTTAAAGCAGACTGGATGACAAAAGCTTCTCAACTGAATAATAGCAGGCATTTCCTATATTTATTCTACGTTTGTAAGTAAATAAGTAAGTGAACTTGAAGCATAAGATGAAATTGAAATAATGAGATTAACAATATAAAAACAGAATGACAGTAACTTACCCAGTACTGCATCGATCCCTATGCTTGATAGAAATTTGGCATATTTTGGAATGACATCCAACTGAATACTGAATTTCCTGAAATGAATATGATAAAAAAATAAATAACACGCACGAGTATATCTGAAGTCTAATACATATAATGAGAATTTTGATATCTTAACAAAATGTTGATGAGGTTGAAAATATTTTAAAAACTCGGTGCCTTTTTTTTTTTTTTTTTCTCTCCTCCAAAGTTACCGTGCATTTCATGGTCTGATATAAGATGAAGTATACTAATCAAGTATAATATAAAGTATGATATTGAATTTAACAAATGTGATTACAATTAGATATTAAACAAACTCAAGAAATAATAAAAGATATAGAAGAAAAAGTTCCTAAAATTTAAACACACTAACGTTACAGTTACACACGAGAAAATATTGTGAATTATATCTGAGTTTTAATTTTTTTTAAAATTCCAATGGCGTTCATTAGATGTGATTCTTTCTTGCATCCCAGTAGATTGCTGGTAAATTGGATTCTATCCTCGTGTGTCTTTCTATTGCACTGCATTGGAGTAGATTGTCTTTGTTCATGGTGGGGTCTTTACAGATGGTGCATAAGGGTGAGTCCTTGGATGTTAATCTACAAATGGCTCGTGAAACAATCATATGTGTTGAGTCTAAACCAGGGATGTAAATGAGAAATCGCGTGTGACATATTTCTTCCCTCCTTCCCAGCCTACAGTGCAGATGTACTTGAGGAATCATAGAGAGAGAGTTTGCGATTCCATCCTGTGCATCTAAATCGATAGAGGGAAGTAATGAGGGGAAATCGCTTTGCAAGTCACATTTTTACATCTCTGGTCTGAACATTGCCACTGCACCTTTTCTTGCTGCTTTTGAGTATTTGTTCCACGTGCTGTTGTCATGGTTCATTTTTTTATATGGTTTTCTGCTTTTGTTCTACACATACTGTTTTCAAATTTCCTTTGCATAACTTAAGTGTTTTGAGGTTATGGAGTGATAGTTAGATATGTTTTTGTTGTAGGGTTGTATCTTTCTTCGCCAGTTCGTCTGCTATTTCGATTCCTAGGCTGGTATTCACTGTAGTTCTATTTTCTTTCCTGTTTTTATAAGTTGTCTGATAATTTTACGTATTTCCGATGTTTTGTTCTTTTGTTTGATGCTACTGCTGCAATGGGAGATTTTTGGTCCATCAGTAAAACTGCTCTTTGAAATTAATTTATTCTGAACATAAGATTTTTCATTGTAAATTCTATAGCTTCTATTTCAGTAGTATTTTGGCTGACTGGTAGGTAGTGAGAAAAGTTTACAGTGTATATCAGCTTCTGCTTTTGAGCTTGTTTTATTTTGGAACCATGTATAAAAATATGCAGCCAGGAAGTTTCTGGGAACCTGGTATGAATTGTTTCTATGCTTAACCCCTCAACCCAGTATTTAAAAGTCCCTGTGCTAAGCACTGAAGGGGTATTTAAATCTCCTAGTAGAATTAAATTTACATGACGACACTCTTTAATTTCTAATTTCTAAATTCTAAATGATTAAATATAATACAACCATATGACAGTAAAAAACAGACTCTCTGCAAATACACTCGAAAAAACCGCATATCTAAAAAAAAAAAAAGATTATGAACTGTGGCGGTTTTAATGCAATCATGCATGATGCTTACACTTGTACGTAAAACTGCTATAGAATTAACCTAGAGAGCTGTGTACACAAGTACGGCAAACCAGCTGAGGGGTTAATAATCTGGGTATTCCTGGGGAGTGTCTTGTTTTCTTGCTTTCAATTTTTCTGTGGATTATACTGAATGAAAGCAGTGACCTTGACTAAAAAAACTGAATAAGCAACCAGTTTATCTACTCCTAAGTAAATTCTGCACTCTGTTATCTTAACTGCTCACTTTACTGAGGTAATAATTGTTCAAATGTTCAGTTTTAAAGTGTCAGCCGCATTTGTTATGACATGGCTTAACGGTAGAACTTTGAATTAGGAGTATGTGCAGCAGACATATAAATAATTCGATGCAAAGAATGTTTCCAGCTAGTGTTCTGAAAACTGGTTAAACTTAAGCATTGACCATGACAATAAAAGCTTTAAAACCAGTTTAAGCAGGAGCTTTTTATTAAAGTTGTCGTATATGGCTTATAGGGGTGCAATATACGATTATTTTATTCAATATTAAATCCGTATCATAACATTTGTGAATTTTCACTGAATTATTTTATGTTTAAACAGGTTAATCCTTTCTTACATGATATTTGTGTATCCTAAAAGTAATATGGTGATGAGAAAAAAATAGATAAAAAAATTAAAAATTTAGTGTAATTTCATTTTTGTTGACATACCCATCATTTGTATACGGTGTCAGAACAGGTGACAGAAGTCCTCGAAATGCAAATTTCTGGAAGAAAAATAAATACTTAAGTTATATTATTTTGTCATTTACATGAAAACTTTTTATTTCGCTATTTTATTAAATATTATAACCGAATTTCTAGCTAAATGCTATTAAAAATGCACCATTTCAACCTTAAAATATTTAATTACCTGGACCTACTACACATATTACATATCTAAGGTATGAAATAGAAGTATTCATTTGCGAACTTATAAATAAATAAATAAATAAATAAATAAATAAATAAATAAATAAATAAATAAATAAATAAATAAGGGGAAGGATCAGGACCATGTTTCTTAAAATAAATTCATAGAAACAGGCCACAAAGTGAAGAAGAAGAAGAAGAAGAAGAAGACGACGAAGAAGAGATATCCTTTTATAATGATGCGTAGCATTATATTTATTTATTTTATTTTATGGTGCTTTGAATTAAAGATATTAGCTACCATCGATAAAATTACATAATTTCTATGAATTATGCAGTGGAAAGGGATTTGAAATCAGTAGCCTGAGCGTAATTTAAAATACAATTTGGAAGCATGTCTCAAAAGAAGACTGTAGTGTTACAAAACTATAATTATAAATCGAAAACTTCCCTGGAATAAGGGTGTAACCAACAAATCTATAATACACTTTTCAGGAGAAAGAAAAATAATTTCAGGGTCATATTTATTTAGGACTGTATTTACTAGTATAACCATTTGATTAATCAAGGACAAGTTTATTCAGCTATTGGATGCAATAATTTGTTATTATAAATTAATGTTTCAAAATTACTTTTTCCACTAACAAGTCACATATTTCATTGATTTTATGTTACATCCTTTTTCTGGTAGGTCTACAATTGTGCCTTTAATCATTTTGCATTTATAGTTACATTTGTAAATAATGAAGAAAACTTGCTATAATAACAAATGCTGCGACTGTCATTCCAAAACCCCCAATTATTATGTCATACGTACTATCTGAAGGTTACTCATTTGACCGATTAAAATTCTTATCAGTACACAGTTCTGATAATGAAACAGGCGATTATCGCAGTGAGAGTCCGTGATTCTTTTAATCTCATCTTGCACTGGAAGTAGAGACAAAAAGTGTAGCATTCCCAACGACTGTAAACTTTCCATTAGGCACAAAAGAACTGCAATAGTATGCTTAGGCTTGTATGTTAATGTCCACAGACTATATTTATTTTTAAAGGGAAAGAATAATAATAATTATTTATTTATTTATTTAATTAATCTGGCAGAGCTAAGGCCAGTAGGCCTTCTCTTCCGCCCAGCCAGACTCTAATCCTAACTGAATACAATTGGCTTTTAGTACCTTAATATCTAGACTGTAAAACAACATGAAAGTGAATAATGAAAGTAAAAGTAAATAATGAAAGTTATATAAGTAATACTAGTGAGACAATAATAAACATTGGTAAGAAATAATAATAATAATAATAATAATAATAATAATAATAATAATGAAATAATTTAAATATTTATTATGTGACATTATATAACCATTAAACATTGAGAAACTTGAAACAGCTATTATTGTTAACAAGAATTCTTAAAAAAGTATTTCCTTAAGCTATTCTGAAATTGGTTTGATTCTGACAGTCCCTGACATTACTCGGTAGGGAATTCCAAAGTCGAGGAACAGCTACAGTGAAGGAAGATGAATATGAGGATGTTCGGTGGGAGGGAATGGATAAAATTGAGGGGAGTTGTGATCGTGTGTCTAGATTATGGTAGGTGGATAAATTTTTAAAACGAGACGCAAGATAGACAGGAGTGGAGAAATACAATATGTGAAAGGGGTGGAAAAGACAGTGGATTTTCTTATGATCTTCTAAATGGAGCCAGGACAACATTTCGAGGGATGGTGTTACGTGATCAGCCCGGCGAATATTGCAGACGAAAACATATTTTGAACACGTTGCGGTCAGTAAACAGAATATCACAGTAATCGAAGTGGGGCATCACGAGTGTTTGCACTAAAATCTTTTTCAAGGAAAATTATAGAAAATTGTTCAATCACTTAAACGAATGGATTAGTGAGAATACTTTTTTGCAGATTTCTGCAACCTGAATGTTCCAGTTTAAACTTTTGTCCGTATAAATACCTAGATTCTTTACTGATTCACTGAACGGAATTTCAGTGCCTTATATTTTAATCGGTGAAAAATTTGTTATGTTAATAATAATGCTTCACATATGTGAATGGCCCACAATTATTGACTGTGGTTTTTCTGGATTTAGTTTAAGTCGGAATTTCCGTGTCCATGTCCAAATTGAGTCGAGATCGTCATTAATTTTAGTTATTGCATCATTTATTTTGTCAGTGTGGAATTTTATGTATATTTGAAAGTCGTCTGTATAGAAATAGTAGAGGAAATATCACATCATATTATTTTACAGTCATTCTCTAACATTTTACCATTAACTTACAAAAGACGTGCTGGCTTAATAAATTAGTTCGAAGATTGGTGGTGGTGGAGTCATATTTTGTGAGGGACAAAACAAAGATTCCTGAAGGGATTTCTCAGGATTCTCCATTTTCCCTCCATAATTCCACCATCATTCTCAATTTCAGTATTTATTATCGTCATTACAGTAGCATTAATCAAATTGTATGGGCGTCATATACAGTGCATAGATTTTATCTTTCCACTGTCCCATGTGTGCAGCTATGCTGTGCACTGCCGTTTCCGCTGTACAAACGTGAGCGTGGAAAGATAAAATGTATGCACTATATATTGTGACTGGCGTACAGGTAGTATCAGTCTGTGGAGACGTAGTTACCTTTCGGGAGGGAAGTATGAAAGGGTAACTTCAATGGGATATCACTGGAACCTTAAGCCTACATGGTTGAACCGACAGATGACACCACATAGCTGGGTCACGGTATCTGTACAGAAAGTGGTCTTCAGACTTCAACAAACATTCCCAAGTAAAAGGAATAGGTCTATATCCACTCAAGGCTGCGGTGCTATCCTTTGGATCATTCCTCCGTAGGCTATAAAGGAGGGTGGGGGGGGGGGGAATCATAAGAATAAAATTAATCTTCCCTAAACCCCTGCGGTGGATGAGTGGTCAGACCTTCGGCTTGTCACACAGGCGGTCTGGGTTAGAGTCTCAGTCTGGTCTGGGAATCTACAGGGTGTTTCCGAGGTGGTGTTACAAACTTTCAGGGATGATGGCGAAGGGCACATGTATCAATTTGAGATAAGGAACCCTGGTCCGGAAATGACCGAGTCGAAAGTTACAAACAAAAGTAATTGTGTGGAAATGAAATAATTTTATTCCTCTGTACACCTTTTTTATGTGTATTTATCTTTACATCTTACACATACTGTATTCATCTGACGTTGTTTACGTTGTCTACTTACAGTATTCCATTGTATTCCATTCAGTGCGCTGTCTGAGGGATGGGGACAGGAAACTACACTAAAACAATGCAGATAGCATATTGTGTAATGGACATGGTCGGTCCTGATATGCACATTTGTAGACAGCAATGTATGTGTACAAGTTGCACTGTGCAGTCCATCAGTCCTAGTGAAATGGAGGAGTACACGAGACCGGAGTAAGCAGACCTGATTTTCGAATACGGATGAGCCAATGGGAACAGTAGACAAGCTCACAGATTGTATCGGGCCAAGTACTCACGTAGGACATATCCGGCCCATACCATCTTTCCACGACTGTTCCAAAGGTTAAGGGAAGGTGTCAAATTACAATTCCATTTCACACAACTATTTTTGCTTATAACTTTCGACTCAGTCGTTTCCGGACCATGGTTCCTTATCTCAAATTGATACATGTGCCCTTCGCCATCATCCCTGAAAGTTTGTAACATCACCTCGGAAACACTCTGTATAGTGCCACTTATGGCGAAAAGGTCGCAGTTGGAGTTTTCCTCTGGGTTCTCCAGTTTCCTCATATTAGGCATCAACATTATTGTGTCCAATCTCCGTTCCATCATTCCATAGCACTTTCCAAATGACGGCTGCAATGCACGAAAGTGACTGGTCTAGGGACGAGTGGGGTTGCCTGTTCGAAACCTGGATACCTTACACGCCTTACAGTGTAGTCAGTTCGGAATGCGTCTAGCTCGAGGGTTGGTGCAATAGTCGTATTGGTATATTGGCGGGATTCGAATCCACGAACAGTTATCATGGTAGCTCAGGTGGCAGTCGTGTTGCATGCTGTTCTGTGACTATGCTTGGACGTAGGTTTGATTCCCATATGGGCCGATTATCTGGTTGGATTTTTCCCCGAGAGTTTCCACAACCGTAAGGCGAATGACAGGTAATCTATAGCGAATGCTCGGCATCATACCATCTCACTATTACAATTTCATCGACGCAAAATAAGCAGTTGATTCATTAAAGTTAAGTCAACTAAAAAAATCACTTACATAGCTAACATGCAGCTTAGTTATGCCTCGACCGGTATGTAAATTACGGCGATCTGTTGTTGGTAGTTATTTACTTACTTACTTGCTTACTTACTGGTTTTTAAGGAACCCGGAGGTTCATTGCTGCCCTCACATAAGCCCGCCATTGGTCCCTATACTGAGCAAGATTAATTCATTCTCTATCATATCCCACCTCCCTCAAATCCATTTTAATATTATCTTCCCATCTACGTCTCGGCCTCCCTAAAGGGCTTTTTCCTCCGGCCTCCCAACTAACACTATATGCATTTCTGGATTCGCCCATACGTGCTACATGCCCTGCCCATCTGAAACGTCTGGATTTAATGTTCCTAATTATGCCAGTTGAAGAACACAATGCGTGCAGTTCTGTGTTGTGTAACTTTCTCCATTCTCCTGTAACTTCATCCCTCTCAGCCCCAAATATTTTCCTAAGCACCTTATTCTCAAACACCCTTAATCTTTGTTCCTCTCTCAAAGTGAGAGTCCAAGTTTCACAACCATACAGAACAACCGGTAATATAACTGTTTTATAAATTATAACTTTCAGATTTTTCGACAGCAGACTGGATGATAAAAGTTTCTCAACCGAATAATAACAGGCATTTCCCATATTTATTCTGTGTTTGATTTCCTCCCGAGTATCATTTATATTTGTTACTGTTGCTCCCAGATATTTGAACTCCTCCACCTCTTCAAAAGATTAATTTCCAATTTTTATATTTCCATTTCGTACAATATTCTCGTCACGAGACATAATCATATACTTTGTCTTTTCGGGATTTACTACATTGGTTGTTACTACATTATTTAATCCATTTAATTAAAATATCACCTAGACACAGCATAGAATTCTACACGGGGCACGGACGTTTCCGGGTAGATGTTTGTTCTTAAGTAAACTTACCATTTTTGAAGCCAGTAGAGAACAGCGTCCGGAGTGTATAGCCTAGTGTTCGAACAGCGACGTGTGTGTTGCTGCGAAGCCTGTTGCTCTGTGTGCAGACTCTCTATATTTGTCGCATATATCACTATCACGTTATCTGCCACTCTCACTTCTCGTCCTCATAACAATCTGTGTTAAATAAAGTGTGTAGCAGCACTAGCAGCTCTCACAACATAGTAACAGGGAAGAATTGTTTATGAGCAGAAGAAGAAAGCAAAGTGCACACAGCCTGCCACCAGTAAGCTTACAGGCGTGTGGAGGTCACCTTCTCCAAAACAAGAACGTCATAAGAAACAAACACATAATGCGTTTTCGAAGCATATTTGAATATTATTGAAATTTAATCATCCCAAAAATACGCCTTCCTTTTATTCTACATTAATAAGGTTTGGTCACTTTGTCTTTTTGATTGAAGATTTAAGGATGCCATGAAGCTAGCTAGGATCTTACTCGCTGAATGTAAGGAAAGTGTATGTGCTTGTTGTGTCCTACTGTAACTTCTGTATACTTGCCAGACGAGGAAAGTCCAGCACGTGTTAAACGACTGGGACATGTGGCAGCATTATTTAACTTCACTCATAATTTAAATGTTTCTCCGTATACTGTACATTGTGTTGAGGAAAAAAATGTAGGCCTATAGTAAACTGACACTTGTGAGAATTTGGTTGTGTGGTAAGCTTATAAACGATACAAGTGCAATGAACTCTTTCTAGTGAGGATTTGTATATCTAAAAATAAAATCAGGGTTACAGTTACATTGTATTTCAATAACTAAGGCCAGTGTCGCCAACCGAGCCACCAAATAATTTGTGTTATTATCATTATTATTTATGAGATTTATTTATAACTCAAGTGTTTTGAGTCCATCCAATCTTTTCCAAAAGTTGGCGCCATTGACTAGGGCCACTCACAGCGTCACATGATTTATTCGCTTGAATGAGACGAGTAAGGAATTGGTTCAAGTTGCTACGCATTGCGTATGTACGTGTACATCATACATACATACATACATACATACATACATACATACATACATACATACATACATACCAGGGTTTAAGCTAGACAGTAAATAATTGTTGCAAAAATGCACAAATGAAAAATTATATTTGTGCAAATTGCGAAATGCTTGTGTAATATTATAAATAATATATACGTACTTTCTGGAGTTCAACGAACCTACTATGAAAAAACGTCGGATTAAATAACAGGCAAATATTCCGCACCATACGTTCATACTTCGAAGCATAGGAGGAGTTATGGGGGGCATTGCCCCCCAAACTTGTCTGAACTCTTTTTTCCTATTAACGTTAGAAAATAATTGAATTCAAAAAAATCTTTTTGCTTTTGTTTATGATTAAGTTTCTGTGCTTAAATTGACGAATTAATGTCTTCAGATCATGTGTCTGGACTATTATATTTATTTTAAATTTCTGAATGTATAAGAATTTCTATACCTCATTATTGAGGAATGGGAGCACTGTAATGTTTCTTTTGTAACAGCCTGTACTCATGTGTTAGAAGTCTGCAGGTGTTCAGGCCGCCACTTGGAGAAATATGAATAACATACTGCACAACAATGCAGAAAAAAGAAAAGTGATCCCGGTATATTGTGTAAACTTAAAGACGAGATTAAATAAAGTAGAGTTTACATTTCATATGATATCTTCATGAAGGTAAACTTCATGTAAAAAGTTTCTGTTAGCACTGTTACGTAGTTTTATTGACGTATGCATGTGTGTGCGAGAGAGAAAAATAGGGAGATTGTTTTAAGTTATTTCCTATATAATTTGTATTAGACCTAGAGTTCAAGTCCTATACAACTTGGTCCGAAACATCGCGGATGTGGATGTAAGACTGTAACATATGCCCTCGAAAATACCTTTATTAAAATCATATTCCGATATACTGTACCACGGTCAAGCTATAAAAAGGGGAGGAGGTGAATGATGTCCCCCATAATACCGTTATATGGGGATTCTATGGTTTTGCTTTTCTCCCCCTCCCCCTCAAGGAAACGGTTCTCTCTCCGCCTAATGCTTCTTTGACATAGAAAGAATATCACATTTTCCTTAATTGATTAAAGAGATTTGCAAACATTCTTCAAGATGTCTGATGTATCAGGATATTTCTGAGCATACAAATCGCAAAATAGCATTCCATTTTTCTACATTCACCATGCACGAGAATCATATCAGATTTGTTAACATTGGAAAATAGTATCCACTCTAAATATTCACTACACATTACTTCAACAATAAAACAAACAGTAAACAATATAACAATACTGTTTAAAAATATCTCCTTGTCCGTTACTATTTCTGTTAATATTCTACGCGCATCTTACTCCTTAGCGAATGCGCGCCTATGCAAACTGCAATATATCATTGCTTCTTAGCAGCAGCGGTCGATGCAACTCGCTACATAGCATAAAGGATACAAATAAAGTAACTCTTAAAACTGCAACATGCATAATAAAAAATAATAATCCGTGGCGCCACAGCCCTTGAAGGGCCCAGACCGACCAGCCGGCTGCTGGCCTCACGTTCACATGCCGAAGCTGAGGTGGACGATCATCCAACTAGAATGGAGGTATCGTGTGGTTAGCACGATGATCCTTTTGCATACGAGTAATGATCTTCAATTTATTTCATACACATCATAACTTATAAATACCGAAACCCATACAATCACACAACCACCAACCACTTAAATGTTTCACGCAATTATAGAGATTCTACAAATCTCCATCCATTTTTTTATTTGCATTTTTTTCAAGGATGTTTTATATGCTTTTATTTTGCCAAGGATTATTTAATTTATGGTCGGCATGGTTGGCATAGTTGGTTTAGCGCTGGCCTTCTATGCCCGAGGTTGCGGGTTCGATCCCGGGCCAGATCGATGGCATTTAAGGGGTTAGGTACAGCTAGCTTACAGCAGTAAAATTTTGGAAATATTCAACTTTTTTCTCCGTTCCTGTATCTTGTACAATAATGAAAATTAGTATGTTTAAAACTCTGTCCTGCTATACGAAAAAAATATTTTTACGATTTAAAAAAAAACTATCCAACATTCTGTGATGAAATTTTTTGTATGTATTTATACATGTCATATCAACAATATGGTCGACCTGGTTGGCGAGTTGGTATAGCGCTGGCCTTCTATGCCCAAGGTTGTGGGTTCGATCCCGGGCCAGGTCGATGGCATTTAAATGTGCTTAAATGCGATAGGCTCATGTCAGTAGATTTACTGGCATGTAAAAGAACTCCTGCGGGACAAAATTCCGGCACATCCGGCGACGCTGATATAACCTCTGCAGTTGCGAGCGTCGTTAAATAAAACATAACATCAACAATATGATGCAAGATCGATAAAAAATAAATTAATTTAAAAAAAAGGTCAACTATCAATATTTCCTTCTAACACAAAATAAAAAAAAAATATTATTTATTAAGGAATGTAGTTGAAAGAGCATGATATTGTAAACATGAGTTTCAGTAATAAAATAAAAGCGAGAGAACATGAAAAAGTTAACAAGTTTATGAGTTATGAGGGAAACGCTTCATCACTGCTCAGTGAACTGCCACCATTTTTAATTTTGAAAAAAAATATATATAAGTATTTTTTTTTTAAATTGTGTGTATATATATATATATATATATATATATATATATTTTTTAATATAGCAGGACAGTGTTTTACACAAACCAATTTTCATTTTCATTATTGTACAAGATACACTAATGGAGGAAAAAAATGTTGAATATTTCCAAAAATTTTACTGCTGTAAGTTGTACCTAACCCCTTAAGTGTGTTTAAATGCGACAGGCTCATGTCAGTAGATTTACTGGCATGTAGAAGAACTCCTGCGGGACAAAATTCCGGCACACCGACGACACTGATATAACCTCGACAGTTGCGAGCGTCGTTAAATAAACCAACTTTTTTTTTTATTTTATGACACTGACAGTGAGTGACATTATTTATTTAAGTTCGGACTCCGTTATTTTTATTTTATCTCATTGCTGAAATTTTATTGCCTTTGTTTTTTTAATATAATAATCAATTACTTAGTTGTTGTATTACACTTTGTAAGATTTATACTTATATTTTTGTTAAGTGAGGTTTTCGGTGAATACTTCATTTTCCACTGCTCTTTTATGATAATATTACATGTCATAATCCCTAAATACGTTTTGTATTTCAAAAGGAACATTCGCATTCCATTTTCTGCCTGTATATCTTGTACTTTACATCCTCCATTTACCTACCGCTACCTAGTCGATTGGCACACAGTAGGCCTATGTGTACTAGATGTAAATGCCGGCAGAGGTCACAGCCATTGCGATCTTCATTTTAGTTCAGCTGTGTCTAGTGAGTCCAGTGGAAGAACGTGTGTTCGAGTATGAAGGATTGGGAAGACAGCATTTGCACAGTGAAGGTAGGTACTGTATGTATTGTATAATGCAATTCATCATACAATTTTTGTGGACAACATATTA
Organism: Periplaneta americana; assembly: GCF_040183065.1. Classification (NCBI taxonomy): domain Eukaryota; kingdom Metazoa; phylum Arthropoda; class Insecta; order Blattodea; family Blattidae; genus Periplaneta; species Periplaneta americana. The sequence continues at coordinate 85,250,845 of NC_091133.1, forward strand.
GAAAAAGTTATTTGAATGCAGCACATGAAATAAATGAGCAAATATTTCTTACTGTATGTATTGAAGACGGCTTTAGTTGTGCCATCTTAGGATGACCGAAAAAAAAAAAAATCAGTCCATTTAACTTCGGACCGGGACTGGCAGATTTAATCTGAAACCTGGTGTGTTTAAACTTGCTTTACTATTATTTAGTTAGACCATATTACTACTGAGGTTACATTAGGTTAAGTTTCGTTTACGTTATCGGAAATGTCATGGCTGGATTTCGGTCACTTGGAGTTACGACAGTTGTACTCCCCGAACTGCTCCATTAGACGGATGTAGTTATATGAAATGATCCTAGGTAACTCCAACTAGGAATGAACTGTTCAACTGTTACAAACAGCTGATGATTGAATGTCACTGTGCTCTTCATTTGCCTACCACGACTCCTTTCCCCTCGTAACTTCATCGGGTATATTCATTCCGGAATTTACGTGTACCTTTCGCTAGCTCATGACGAAGCCAAAGGTAAGAAACTTTTTTTTTTTCCAGAATTTGCGCACACTCGTTCGATGACCCTGCGCCATAACTACTCGGACGGACAGTAGGTCACAAACTATAACATCAGTAGTGAATATAACATGATATTTCGTTTGTTACGGCATTTGCACAGTTGGAACATGCAAAATATAATGAAAAGTTTTATTTAGAAATGTCGACGAAAAGTAATTGTTCATGCACGAGGCAGAAAATTTAAAGCACACATAAACTTGTTAGAGTCGACGGCAATTGGGAAGGCGGTTGTCTGCTAGCGTTTGCGTCGAGAAAGACAGATAGAATGAGAGAGAGAGAGAGAGCAAGGCAGCGTACAACATTGCCATATTGTATTCATGCGTACGTGCAATACAAATAGCGCAGGAGAGAATTTAAATTATCAAAAGGCAATAATGACAGCCGTTGATTACTGTAAACATGACACCAAACAAACCCTGTTTCCTTCACTAACAATATTCTTTGCACAGTTTTCAATCCCATACCATATGCTTCTGCAGTCGTTTCTTGCGCGTTGGCAACGTTGCAGCCAGCATCATGATGGCCGACATCGTTCTACTCATCATTGTTTTTAAAATTATACACCTTAAATACAATTTCCAGCACCTGCCTGCGCAGTACTTGTCTTTTTTACAGTCCTCTCCTTCCATTTATTTATTTTACACACAGTATAGGCCTATGTTAGTTTTTACTTATTCATTGTATTGAAAAAAAAATTCTGAAAGTTAGAATTTATAAAACAGTTATATTACCGGTTGTTCTGTATGGTTGTGAAACTTGGACTCTCACTTCGAGAGAGGAACAGAGATTAAGGATGTTTGAGAATAAGGTGCTTAGGAAAATATTTGGGGCTAAGAGGGATGAAGTTACAGGAGAATGGAGAAAGTTGCACAACACAGAACTGCACGCATTGTATTCTTCACCAGACATAATTAGGAACATTAAATCCAGACGTTTGAGATGGGCAGGGCATGTAGCACGTATGGGCGAATTCAGAAATGCATATACTGGGTGTTCATTTCAAAGTGTGTCATGACGTCACTGTTGTAAGTCAGCGATTTGAAGCGAGTTTCGGTTTTTATGTCGGAGAAGTTGGCGTTCAATCTGAACTTGAGAACGTGTACGGTATAACTTGAACGTCGTAGCAACAGATGGCGGTCTGTACGGTCTGTGTGCTACCATAACCTCTTTCGAACTGTGTTTTGCGCGGGCAAGTCGTACGCAGGGTATTTGTTATCATTCGTTGCATACCGCAACATTCCACAACAAAAATCAAATGCTGCGTGTCCATGTTGACCGTCGAAGTTAATGTCAACAAATATGTAAGTAATCGTCTTAACCCTCTCGCCATATCCCGACAGTAAGAAAAAAACTCACCTCGATACGAGTTTCCAAACAGTTCACATTCCTGCCAGCACCGGTGTTACCGCATGTATCGGTACATACTTCCAGAGTCCGTGGGTATCCACGGACTCTGCGTACTTCAGAATGAACGCCGTATTTGCTAGGCAACTTCTCTGGCATTTAGGTAATACGCCTCTGCGGGAGTGTAGGAAGATTGAATTCTCTAGGCTCACCGGCTAGCCACATGACGACATACAGCAAGCCATGACACACTTTGAACTGAACACGCAATAGCATGTTAGTTGGGAGGCCGGAGGGAAAAAGACCTTTAGGGAGGCCGAGACGTAGATGGGAAGATAATATTAAAATAGATTTGAGGGAGGTGGGATATGATGATAGAGAATGGATTAATCTTGCTCAGGATAGGGACCAATGGCGGGCTTATGTGAGGGCGGCAATGAACCTCCGGGTTCCTCAAAAGCCAGTAAGTAAGTAAGTAAGTAAGTAAGTAATTTATTGCATATAGCATATAGCGCATATAGCAGACGACCGTCTTCCCAAATATCGTAGACTCTAGTAACGTAGAAAAATGTTAATGAACATAAGTTGTTAACAAAGTTAATATTTAGAGTTAACGAAAACTTTGTAGTAGTGATGAACTCTTATTCTCTCTTTCCTTATTTTTTACCTATTCTGTTCTACTCGATTCTACATTAAATTTTCCTGAGATGAGTAATAAACTAATAGGGCTAGTTTAAAAAATCGATATAACTGACTTCCGCTGGTTATACTCGTATATACGAAAATTAAGGCCTAGATTAGAATCTTAACATGGACACAGTATTAGTTGTCTGCTGTCTTTATCATTTCTTTGTTGAAACTTCATTGAAAGAGCTCGTATTTGAAGTCTGTTAACCTATATACAACTACCTTGTATTGCGTTTTCAAATTCGTTTCTGTTATGAACAGAAAATAAATTGATTTATTCTGACGATGCAAACAGAAAATGTTCTTATTTATTTCTTCAATGTAGCTATGTCTTCTATTAATAATTCCAAGTCTGTTTCATTTAAGCTGGTTTCATAAGAGGAAATGCAGTCAAATTAGTCCGTATCTTGCTTTAGTATAAAATTGCAGTTGCTGTAACACACCGGGTCGTCTACATGACCTTTATATTTGCTCTTTTGAGGAAAGTTGTGTTAATGTCGTGTACAGTTGACCTCGTCCATGATTACGTGATTGCTGACAGGGCGATAATTCATATAAAAACAAATCACATTTCCTTTTGTAAAACTCATCTATTGGCTGTTCAGATTTTTCATGCACTTAACAACTAGACGAGATATAAAAAAGAGGAAACTGTGCTATCCCTCTCTCTCTCTTTGTTTCACGAGCAGAATGCACTTGTAGAAAGAAATAAGTGTGATATTGCGAAACATTATTTTGTAATATAATTTTAAATTGATTTTTTTTTTTCAAAATATTTGGCAGTGAAAATGTATTGCTTCAATTTTCTCGTATATTAATTTACTTAAGTATTTATTTCTTTATTTACATATTTATTTATTTGTTTGTTTAGTTTATCTATCTATCTATCTATCTATCTATCTATCTATCTATCTATCTATCTATCTATCTATCTATCTATCTATCTATCTATCTATCTATCTATCTATCTATCTGTCTATCTGTCTGTCTGTCTGTCTGTCTGTCTGTCTGTCTGTCTGTCTATGCCTGCCTGCCTGCCTATTTATTTATTTACTTACATACTTAGTTACTTACTTATTTACTTACTTATTTATTTACTTATTTATTTACTTATTTATTTATTTACTTATTTATTTATTTACTTACTTATTTATTTACTTATTTATTTATTTACTTATTTATTTACTTACTTATTTATTTACTTACTTATTTATTTACTTATTTGTTTACTTACTTATTTGTTTATTTACTTATTTGTTTACTTATTTATTTACTTACTTATTTATTTACTTACTTATTTACTTACTTGCTTATTTATTTACTTACTTATTTATTTACTTATTTATTTACTTATTTATTTACTTATTTATTTACTTACTTATTTATTTACTTACTTATTTACTTACTTATTTATTTACTTATTTATTTACTTATTTACTTACTTACTTACTCACTCATTCACTCATTCATTTATTTATTTATTTACTTATTTATTTATTTACTTACTTACTCACTCACTCATTCGCTCATTTATTTATTTATTTATTTATTTAATACAAAGTACAGAAATAAAAAAATAAACAAATGCAGAGTGACCAAGTAAGAAAAAGAAAGGAAATAAGACTACGTACAAATACTCTGTCCCAAGAAAAACTGCACGAAACGACGAGTCAACGCCAGGATAGGAGAAGAAATGTCTAAGGACTGTTTTCAGAACATGTACAGGGTGATAGTGAGGGAAGAATAAAGTGCATAAGATTTGTTGATGAATTGGTATTAGCAGAAGAGACGATACTAAGGGATATGCCACTGAAGCTAAATGGCAGCTATGAGCAGTATGGGATGAAGATAAATGCAAACAAGATGAAGACCATGGTTGTCGGAAGAAAAATAAAGAAGGGAAACGTGCGAATATTAAATGAAGCAGTAGAACAAATGTACAGCTTCAAATACTTGGGGTGTACTACAGTATAAGCAGTAACATGAGCTGCTGCCAGGAAGTCAAAAGAAGGATACCAATAACAAAGAAAGCTTTTAACATAAAATGGAACATCTGCGGACATCTGAAAAAAGAACTAAGGAAAAGACTAATGAAGTGCTTTGTGTGGAGTGTGGCATTTTATGGGGCAGAAACATGGACATTACGACAAAAGTGAAGAGAAGCGACTATACTTCGTTCCAAATTATCCCACAGGAGAATGATGTAAACATTTCCGGCAAAGGAAGAGAGAAGTATAATTGCTATTCAACCAATGACAGAGGTCTCATTATCCTATCCGGCAAAGTCATCTCCGACGTCCGCCACATTGTATATTCTTGTTCAGCTTTCAAATCCGTATACTATATCCCTAATAGTGATATGTCGTTCTTCACAGATCTACATTAGTGGCGACTCTTGACGGTAATTCTGGCAGCCGCGACTCTTGACGGAGATTCTGGCAACGGCGACTCTTGACGACGATTCTGACAGCGGCGACTCTTGACGACAATTCTGACAGAGGCGACTTTTGACGATTCTGGCAACGTCGACTCTTGACGAGATTCTGACAGCGGCGACTCTTGACGATTCTGGTAGCGGCGACTCTTGACAATTCTGACAGAGGCGACTCTTGACGATTCTGGCAGCGTCGATCTTGATTTTGACTGCGGCGACTCTTGAAAACGATTGCAGCGATGAGAGTGGCATTGGTGACCAGAGGTGGACTTGAAAAAGAGAACGAAGACGGCAAATAATGTTCTTTCCAGCACGATTGTTGATGGAAGAGACTATTAGAATTATTGCATTATTAAATTTGTTAAATGGCTTTATTAACAAGAAAAGATGAGTTATTTACTCATGTTTGTGAATCTAGAGGAAAGTATTAACTCGCAGATTAACTTTGAACGTCGCGTCGTTACATATTAAAAAAATATCAGGATGATCTGATTTTCCTCGTTCTATATTTACATCGCCTTAGCCTCTGACCTCTGAAAGACGGTTCATCCCAGACTTTCATGTATAAATACTGCCAGTGCTATAAACATTAGGTATATTGTGTCACATTCATACTCGCGGGAAGTCTAGACTAACAGTCACAATCTGCACAACAGTATTAAAGTTTTTGTAATTCTCTGATATTACCGGATTATAAGAGGGACTGTGGAGGTAAGTCTGATATAATCTCCAATAGCCGTTGTAGTGGCAATTTTAAGATGTATCACAAAATAGTCATTTTATTGATTTTCCAGTTTCCTTTCTGCTCTTAATATAATGTTGGTAACATTTAAATACATATTCCCACACGCGCGTTATTGTACCTGTTCCTTGATTTTGTCTTGTTTTTCGGAAACATAAAATAAGCTGTCATTTTTACTATTTCCTCAGAGTTTTTTTTTTTTTTTTGCGGCGTGTTTCCGTATTTCAGTAATATTGCTACCCTGTCTCCAAAAATAATTATATTTGATTATATTTGTCATATTCGATTGGTTACTTATACCTTGGGTTTCTTTTTTATTTATTAATCGTTGATACTAGTAGAATCTTATTTTTTTTCCGTTGACACTACTATGTATTTATGGCGATGAGTTACTGTTACTACACACTACTTGGCGTTGGCAGAACTATGCATTCCAAACTTTTCCTTTTCTGAAACAAATGATGGACTTGTCTTAGCCCTCGCAAATTAGCTGCTCTAGAATTTCATATTATATATCTGGGATCTTTTTGACCCCAAGAATATTTGTTGTTAATAATTAGGATATTTTACAGCTTAATGCATTTTTATATACTGCATAAGCAAATTGAAAGTTTTTATTGCACCTATAATTATTCACTATATGTTTAAACAATTAATGAATGAATTCATTAATTAAATTAGTTTAATGGCAAAATATTTATTCTGTATCTGTGCTTTTTTTTAAGTTATCATAGAACACATTCACTTTCCTTGAAATATAACAAAAAATGGAAATTGTTATTGCATCAAGTGTTAATTATTATGTTGATACAATTGATTAATTAATTTAGTCTCATCACCTGCTACAATAGAAAGAACACGAAGCTAATTTTACAAATACAAATAATTACTCTTGAACCTACAACATATTTTTACTCGTAGCCTACATGACAGTTTATATTATATATTTTTTATTTGTTCACTTTGTTTACAACAAAACACTATCACTGCAAAATAATTCTAACTATAAATGAAGACGTGTTCCATACCTGGGATAATCCAAAAACCTAAGCAATGAACATGAAAAAATAATCAAAATATAATTATGAAATAATAATTTTAATTGTAAAACAAACTAAAGTAATCAAACCTAAGCAATAAATATGAAAAAAATAATATATAATTATGAAATAATAATTTTAATTGCAAAACAAACCAAAGTAATCAAACCTAAGCAATAAATATGAAAAAAAAATATATATATATAATTATGAACTAATAATTTTAACTGTAAAACAAACTAAAGTAATCAAACCTAAGCAATAAATATGAAAAAAAATATATATAATTATGAAATAATAATTTTAATTGTAAATCAAACTAGAGCAATCAAACCTAAGCAATAAATATGAAAAAAATAATATATAATTATGAAATAATAATTTTAATTGTAAAACAAACAAAAGTAATCAAACCTAAGCAATAAATATGAAAAAATAATATATAATTATGAAATAATAATTTTAATTGTATAACAAACAAAAGTAATCAAACCTAAGCAATAAATATGAAAAAAATAATATATAATTATGAAATAATAATTTTAATTGTGAAACAAACAAAAGTAATCAAACCTAAGCAATAAATATGAAAAAAAATAATATATAATTATGAAATAATAATTTTAATTGTAAAACAAACTGAAGTAATCAAACCTAAGCAATAAATATGAAAAAAATAATATATAATTATGAAATAATAATTTCAATTGTAAAACAAACAAAAGTAATCAAACCTAAGCAATAAATATGAAAAAAATAATATATAATTATGAAATAATAATTTTAATTGTAAAACAAACAAAAGTAATCAAACCTAAGCAATAAATATGAAAAAATATATATATAATTATGAAATAATAATTTTAATTGTAAAACAAACTAAAGTAATCAAACCTAAGCAATAAATATGAAAAAAATAATATATAATTATGAAATAATAATTTTAATTATAAAACAAAATAAAGTAATCAAACCTAAGCAATAAATATGAAAAAAAATAATATATAATTATGAAATAATAATTTTAATTGTAAAACAAACTGAAGTAATCAAACCTAAGCAATAAATATGAAAAAAAATAATATATAATTATGAAATAATAATTTTAATTTTAAAACAAACTAAAGTAACCAAGGATAGCATAACTGAGTTACTGGAACGTTTCGGAGTATATGGATGTAGATATTAACAATAAAATATGGTGTGGGGTCAGAAAAGACCGCAAGTAAGTGTCGAGGGTTGAAGTAAATTTGTACATCTGGAACGATTTTCTCTCGTCTCCAGTCACATTTTTTTTACGTTTTATTTTCTTAGCCGTATCTTTAAATAAATAAATAAAATACGTCACTGATTCAAAGATATGGCGTATCCTTACGCATCGTACAAATATGCAATCTCAGTAAGACAAGGGGTGCACTAGCAACTTTTTCTGAGCAACTGAACAATTGACACACCGGTCCAGATGACAGCGCATACCGGCAACCTTAAAATCGCCGCAATTAAAAAGTTACCACATTCTCTATTTTCAAGGAAACGGAATTGTTGCCCGCCTGAATATAACATGTACGAGTATGTTAAAATTTATCATGATGCACTAGTAACAATTACTTACTTTCTTCTCATCCTCTCTCTCTTATCACTATTATCGTACTCCTTTTGGGCCGTATTCATAGACATTTTTAGCGCGGGTTTCCGGTGGATGATCAGCGTTTTTCGTATTCATAAACCAGTGTTAGCGATAGGATATGATTTGAATTCTGTACAAGTAACCAGTAGATAGCCGGGGCTAGCTTAGTACGCTCGTAGCGCGTGCTGCGAAATGTCTATGAATAGCATGAATGAATATTTTAAACTGCGCGTGGATAGTTGCGTTGAATAAACGGATAAACAACATGCCTCTCCATTGCTAGATGCATAAAATATTTGATCACTTTTATAAATCAAATCGAATTATTAAAAAAAAAAAAAATACGAGCAGTTTATTTTATTGGTATAATTTAATTTCTGTCAAAAATTTTATTTGATATCAGCATTTATTTTTAATGGTAGATGCTACTGTTATGTGCTCATGACTGGGAACGAAGTTTGGACACAAAAACATTGCCTAGAGGCAGCTACAGGTTTAAGGAACATGGCTATAGGGTGACTTTACTGATGTACCTTCAGATTCGTATACAAAATGAAACACGTCGCGTGAAGGGAGCTCTGTTCATTCGAAGTTTAATGGAACTTTCGACTCGCTGCCTAGCAGTGGTCTATGATTTATCTGATCATTAGCTCTGTATGGAGTGATAAGGTGTTGCCGAGTCCCAGCCGCGCTATCATTCAGAACCCCATCGATATTCATTTCAGAGTCAAACATAAAAGAGCATGCCGCAAGAGTATTATAAATTAGCGACCGAAAGTGCCGACAGTGCCGTTGTTATTTTTAACAATTATTTAGTTCACACCTGATTGAAAAGTACATATAAATATTAATTTAATTTTATGGACTTCCTTTACTAGGAGACTGCAAGACTGAAAAAGTGTACTAGGCTAAATATTTATGAACGTGTATAGATATAAATAAGAAACACACAATTTAAAAAAAATAAAAGAGAAAGTAGAGAAACCTATTTCATAAAATACATTAAACAAGTACAATAGAGTAAAAATACAGAAAATGAATATATAAATAAATTTCAAACGTTGTTACTATACTGGTGATTTTGTAAAATCCGAATTGACCTCTTTACTGTAGTAATGCTATTTTTCTCATAACATGCATGTTTTGGCAAAGCAGGAGGTTGTGATTCCCTTTGCTCCGACCCATCACACTGACAATGTCGATATTTGAAAGGTGGTAGTTTTCTTTATAATAATGGATTGTCGGCTCGTATAAGTTTATTTTTTCAGCATCCACCTCGGCCGGTTGTTCGGCATAGCCTACGTTTCGAATCTGATAGTGGGGTCAAGAATGAAAGCCGAGTATTTTTATAGTAATAATGTCGATATGTCTAACACTGCCTTGTGTGGCTAATCCTTGCACTTACCTCTTGGTATATGGTGAACCTTGTTCTTCAGCAAGCATACAGCGAATTGTGTGGTGTATATTGCGGAGGGCCTCATCGGAGGGGCAGAAACCGAGAATATGAGGGAGGGTTTCGATCTTGCTGAGACAGCGCCTACAGCTGTTATTATCTCGATTCCTGCCCGGGACGCTCGGACCGCAGAAACATAACCCACCATTACAGTTAATACCAAATTAAAACTATCCGGAACGGACAATAGCCATTTCTTAGAGATGAAACGGAAAAGTTCCTGAAATTCAGTAATCACAGTTCGTTTCTTTCTATTTCGAGCCCTGCGTGGAGTTGTTGACTAGTCTTTTTCCTTTGCTAATGAATAAGGAATTCATAATTTCCATTATTGGATCTACATTTGTTTTCAGATGAAGAAATAGTGTGAGAATGTATTCATCTCGTTGGGGTCGTTAGAAACAGTCAAATCTCTATCAAGCAGATTCAGCTGTTTATAATGACTCAAACGAGTACTGTAGGATACCGTTCTCACCATTTTTTTTTTTATTTGACGATTAAAGTAGAGCCAGTCCTCGAAACGTGAATTCATCAACAGCAAAAGTAAAATCCAATCTATAACTTTTCCTAAGAAATCTTTAAATTGTGTTCTGATTGTTACTTCTTTAAACTCTAGAGCATTAATATTCATTCAAAAAAATATATATCACTGTATGTTTTTTTTTTGTTCAAAATTGGACGTAGTTATGAAAAAGAGATCCAACCCTCAGAAACTAGGAACTGAGAATTTTAAGTTCAAAGTTTTCTTTTTGTTTCAAAATTAATTTGCCAAAATTTTGAAACAGATCTTTTCTACAGCGGTATCTTTTTTTATTTTATTGGGTTATTTTACGATGCTGTATCAACATCTAGGTTATTTAGCGTCTGAATGAAATGAAATGCCGGTGAAATGAGTCCGGGGTCCAGCACCGAAAGTTACCCAGCATTTGCTCGTATTGGGTTGAGGGAAAACCCCGGAAAAAACCTCAACCAGGTAACTTGCCCCGACCGGGATTCAAACCCGGGCCACCTGGTTTCGTACAGCTGTATCAGGAGATGGATTGTGTCATTTTTGTAATGTTTAATATCCTTCCCCTGCTTCCTAATAACATGTAAAAAATCACGATTTTGTGGGTTGGTTCCCTTTTGCATAACTACATCCAGTTAATATAATTCTTTGGGAGAGCTGCGTTCCAATGTTCTGTTTAAAAGGGCGTATTTCATTATTAATTCCAGAATGATTTTTATATATAATAAACCAAAACTGAACAATAACTGGAGAAATGGTATGTTTTTCTGCAGATGGACGCAAATTTCGTGCAGCACTCTGCGGTGGGACAGCCCTTCCACCTGCTGGTTTTGCAGCTGCTCAATCTGACGGCACTTGGCGCAGGATCCATTCCCCTGCACGCTCAAAATCAGGCTAAAGCTATAGAAGAACTGTACAACAAACAGGAAGAAGTAATCTCGAACCTTGAGAGGGAGCTGAAACGCAGCCAGGAGAAGAGAGACATGCTTTCAGACGTAAACAAGGAGATGCAGGAGAAGTTGATGAATTTGTTCATGATGCACAGCTCCATGACGACCAAGAATCAGGAAGTGCAGCGACAGTGCCTTGAGAAGCTCAGCAACCTCACGAGTCAGAATCACCAGCTGAAAGATCAGCTGCTGCAAGTGCACCGCAGTTCAGACAGCCAGATCTTGGAGCAAGTGGAGAAGATGGTGCGCCTCGAGGAGGAGAGGGACAAGTGTCAGGTGAGGTTTACCATCTGCATACTAGAGCTCTGTGGGCCGGGTTCGGATTACAATTTTTATGTGATGTGCTACTGAATTTTGTAATTTCTAATTTTCATTGGTCCGCCGAGTTAGCTCTGTGGTAGCGCGTCTGCCTCCAGACTAGCCGACCCGGGTTCCATCCCCGGCGAGGTCAAAGATTTTCGTGTAACATTTCTACCTCGGGACTAGGAGAGATGGCGGTGCACAACTTATCACTAGATTGTGCACCAATATGCCTGGATTAAATCCTAAATCTCTCTGCAGTGCAAAAAAAGAAGACATAGTCACTGTTGATAGTGATTCGACCGTCGGACGGGGACGTTAAGCCTGGCGGCCTCCTTGGTGCTATTCGACAGGAGTAGGTTGCGTGCCGGCACCAAGTTTCTCCTTTTCCCTTCATCATCATCATCATCCTCATCCTCATCCTCATCCTCATCCTCACCCATCCCCTACACTACACTTACACGAACACTTACACATACACTCACGCTAGCACACGACATAACTCTCCACAGATACACATCATGCACAGCGTGACCTGCCGAAGTCGTGTGCAATTTGAAATAGGTAACAGTCCTGCCATTTATCCGCAATATACGGAAGCCGAATCACGCAAGTGAAGTGGGTAAGTATTGTACACACACTATTTTCGTTGTATCTTTTGAAATTTTTACATCAATTAGATATTCCTAAAATGCATGTGCACATTTTTTCTTAATTTTTTTGTTGAAAAATGTGCCCAGAATCTTTATATATATATTTCATTTAAAATAATTTTTACTTTTAGTAAACATTTATCTGAGTCTCACATGAAAGTAATTCCCTAAAAGTTTAAATTGAAGCTAAGAGCTAAGACTCTCTATAATGAAATGGTGCATTGGTTTTTGTATTTAGTAAAAAAAAAAAAAAAAAAAAAAAATCGAACATTTGATTTTTTTTAACTTCAAAATTCGACTTTCTTATCAGTAATTACGGGTATACTTATATGTGTATATGAATGCAGCATTTTTCATGCATAGACATGCACATGTGTTCAAAGTTTCATTATTCTATAGTGCGTTCAGAGATTTAAAAATATCATTGAGGATATAAATACTGTAGGCGTCTTCTTAGAGGACTTTCCCCACTTTTTGTAATGTAACTCTAATAAGTTATTTACGTATTTGCTAACGTATGTAAAGTAATGGAAGTGAATCAATTGCATTTATTCGGTTACTGGAAATACAACAGACTTTATAGGCTCTTAATATTTGTAAATTTCCGAGACTGCACGGAGCCACCGTATGAATCGTTGACTGAATCAAAGTTGTATAACTATTACTGAATATCAGTGGCGTAGCGTCAATGTAAGCTAAAAAGCTTAGCTTCCCCAGTTAATAATAATTTCATAATAAACCTGCATTTTATGAAGAAAATTATTTATTAATTTTAATAGAATTTATATTTACGCGTTAAATATTGTGATGCGGCAGCTCAGGATGATTTGTGATGCAGCAGTAAACAAGAAGCCTGCACACACCAGCTTCCAAGCAGACTGGTTTCTTCTGTGTAATCCACCCCGCAGATTTTCCATTCCTTTCTAACTAAACTACCCTAGTCGCAAGGCTTTCAAGAAGCTAGCTTTAACATTTAAAATAAGTACCGTAGTTTCCAAGTTATCCCTTTTCGTCAGTTGTGTTCAGTTGAAGTGTTAGTGTGCATTGTGGCTGATATAATAAATAATGAGCGAAATAACAGTTCCTGACACTAATTTACTTGAATTTTTTAGGATAATTGTATTATCAAGACTAACTTATGAACAAAAGTGTGATTTAAAAAACAAATAACCGACTCCCTTGCTGTCAATGAAGGAAACAACCAAAAGACAGACGCATACTTACGTAATGATACTAATATTGTGATTTCTCGAAGTATGGCAGGGAGTGAGCTAATGTTATACGTATACGTGTCTACTTGTTAAGAGATATGTGTAAACCGTGAAATCATATTTTACTACGTATCATTTGAGGTCATGCCTTATTGGTGTTACTTACGATGTTCCAACCAATCTTCGACTGCTGACTTGAAATTTACTACTATTTATTTTAAGACTGTATTTTTGTAATACGTTTCTCATATTGCATGAAAGACAACTTGAGTTAGCTTCCCCTGCTCAAAATTTCATGCTACGCCACTGCTGAATATTTCTTTGTATTAGACATAAAACCACAATTTCCGTATAAGAAGGAAATTTTCCCCGTTTTGAAATCGTAATTTGCAGCCTACATTTTATTAGTGTTGTGGGATTTACTCGATTAATCGATCAATTTTTATTGTAAGATTAATCGATCAAATTATTTAGTCGACTAATCGAGTCGATTAAAATTAATCGGTTGTACTTGATATTAATTATTATTTTATTAATGCAAACTCAGAGTAAAAGTTTCGACAATATTCGTCTCTCAGAAATCGCTTATTCTAAACAGATAATACCGTTATTTTGTAACTGCAAAGCAGGTAGCAGGTATACCATAGGGCAAATCTTCCCACAAACACTTCAGAAAGAGATTAAGATATGAGGACAGTGACCTGGGCTAGCCCTTTTGAAAGTTGAAACACAATGCGAAACCTTATTAAATTTGTCAACTTGTCTTCCTAGCATATGACATACATACTTTTCTGGAATTCGCCCTCCCTCCCACATCCCTTAGCCATGGCTGCACTGTGTGCAAGTGAGAGAGTAACTATCTTTTTATCTTTCTAAAATTTTGTAACCCGATTACAATAGGGCCTAGTCTGCTGTTCTGTTGCTAGATGAAGCTTGTCTGTTTAGTTTGCTAAAGAAAAAAATCAGATTTCTGTGGTCTGTGAAAAAAAGTGAAAACTCCATTATGTCATAGACCTATGAGAATTTGAAAAGTAAACTCGGTGAAACATTTAAATTTAAATTGAACGATCGTGGAGAAGTGCTTGACAGAAAAAAAAATTGTGTTTAGTGATACAGGAAACGTAGAGCAGCACTTAATTCGGAACATGTGAATGCACTCACATGTTTAAAATCATGTTTTAACTAGGTGAGTCTTCATACTTTTTTTATTTGTGTTTGTCTCAAAAATCTCCGGAGAATTGACACAATAAATTATAAGCCTACATAATAAATATGTTAGTAAATAACTAAATAGTATTGTTTTGTAATACAACGATACATTACTACATTTTACACTTATGCCTATCACCAAACACAAATTAAGTTTAACAATAATTGTATACTACAATATATTAAAACTTTTTTTAGATCGATCAAAGCTCGATTAACCGATTAAATTCAAATCGTTAATCGATTAAATATTTTGATCGATCGAGAGCACTACATTTTATGGAGATAATATATCTACTGTCAAACTCAAATAGTGCTCCGGTTTCATTTTCAGTCTGCTCTGGAAGCTGCTGTTCGACAAGTGGAAAGTCTAAAGGACAAAGTAAACGAGAAAGATGTAAGTATCAGTTTGATAAACCATGTAGAGGTTATAGAAATAAACGTATTTTATACGAGTACATAAAGGGCGAAGGAAATTCAGCGGGCAAGCGCTCTATTGTGCGATTTTTGTTTTTGCGAAACTCGAAAACGTCTCTATTTACTTGAATAAATGAAGTTGACGCCGAAATGTACCATGAGATCCAATAATAATTATTTATTATTATTATTATTATTATTATTATTATTATTATTATTATTATTAGCCGTACCCGTGCGCTCCGCTGCACCTGTTAGAAATAAATATAAAGTAATTACATAATTAAAATAGGACGTTTGATTCAGGGAACATTCGTGTTTGATGAAATGAATGTGCACATAAACATTATTTTAAGAAATACAGGAAACGAATATACAGAATAGCCTATCAAGTTTTCTGTGCAAAAGACGCTATTTTTAATCTTACCTGTCCTCGATTCACTCAGAAGTTACTGTAATAACATTATAGCATTATGTCCGTCTAGAGAAACTACACTTTCCAATGGTGAAATGATAATTAATTATAAAAATCGGTTAATTTAGCTTCCGATATTACTTCATACAAACACAGAAACATTCTCTGTAGACTATGTTTCATAGCTCGATTGTTGTTGTCCAAGACCCCTTATAGACGAAGTCATTTGTTTTTTCATTTCATTACACCGCCTTAGATGGCATTGTATTTTAATTTTAAAACTCATTTATCTCATTAAATATCAGTCCTATCAAAATTTTGCAAAGAATAAAACTCATCGGAAATCATTTTCAAAGAAACTTTTGTTATGTAACACATTTCACAAAAATCAATAATAAGCGAGATATTTCGATTTATTTAATTCAGGCCCCCTTATAACCCCCCTTTTAAATAATGTATTTTGAATTTCATATAGCCTAAAATCTAAGTTATAACGAACTTAATTTATATTCCAATTTTCATCGAAATCCATTTAGCCATTATTGCGTGAAAAGGTAACAAACATCCAGACAGACAGACAGACAGACATAAAACAAAAATTTCAAAATAGCGATTTTCGGTTTCAGGATGATTAATTATACATGTTAACACCAATTATTTTTGGAAAATCGAAAATTACCAGAAAAATTTTGGCTACAGATTTATTATTATTATTATTATTATTATTATTATTATTATTATTATTATTATTATTATTAAATCAAGAGAAATGTAAATATTTCTGAGTTCAGTTTTGCTTAGTTTTATGTGATACATACTTAGATCTAATTAATTAACTGAAAATTAAACAAAAACTAAATATTTCATAAAAAAAAAAAAGAAAATATTTTAGAACCTGGATTAAAAAAAAAACTTCGTGTGATTGAAACCTAGATTATGTCCTTACAAACCAAAACACTTAATTGTTCCCTCAAACAGAATTGTTTCAGTGTTACATTTCTGGAAGAAGCATCACTAAAGAATATTAGGCCTACAGTGTTGCTATACTCCAACTTCAATACATATTTATGAGAAAAATACACAGAGTTGGTAATTTATGTAAATTGAGCCGCGTCTTCATTTTCGCTGAGTACTTGTCTGTCAATTTTTTTTTCACCCTGCATATAAAGTACACAAAATGTTTACCTTGTAACTGTGGTCTCCTAGCTAAGACAGATATTTCATATTCACCGTACCTAATCGGATTTAATTAATATGGTTTTCAATTCTAGGCTGAGTTAGACAGGACTGGAAGTGAACTGGACAACGCGACCATGGAACTAAAAGCAGCAAGAGTAAGTCCTTCATAATGCAGTTAATCTGATTGTGTTAAATATCGTACAATAAACTATGATCTGTTAGGTATCTGAAATGTCTATGTTTCTCTTCTCCTATACTTCCATTTTTGTTTCCCTTTCTTTCTTTCTTTCTTTCTTTCTTTCTTTCTTTCTTTCTTTCTTTCTTTCTTTCTTTCTTTCTTTCTTTCTTTCTTTACTTTTCTCCTCTGCTTTCCTTTCCTCCTTTCTGTCTTTCTTTTGTTTCGCTTTCCTTCTATTTCCTATGATTTCTTTTCCTTTTGTTTGCCCTCCTTCCTTTCCCTTTGCTTTTCTTTGCTCTGCTTGCCTTGCTTTCCTTAGCTTATCTTTCTTTTTTGCTTTGTTTTCCTTTCTTTTATTTTACTTTCTTTCCCGTTTATTGTCTTCCTTTCCTCTATTTTATCTTTCTTTCCTCTACTTTGTATTCTTTTTCTCTATTTTCCTTCATTTCCTCTATTTTATTTTCCTTTCCTCTTTTTGCATTTCTTTCCTTTATTTTCCCTTTTTATTACTTTATTCTGTTTTGATATTCTTTATTCTGCATCACTTTCCTTTTACCTTCTTTGCTTTCCTTTACTCTGCCTTGCTTTTCTTTGCTCTGACTTTCTTTCCTTCACTCTGTATAGCTTTCCGTCAACTCTACTTCTCTTTCCTTTCATTTCCTTTCTTTCCTTTTGTCTTCATTTCCTCTGGACTGAAACCATCCATCGTATAGGCGTACATTAATTTTAGATAGATAATTTTTTTATAATTTAATAGATTTATGAATTTATTGATGTCCATTAACAAGTAGACACATTCAAGTCACCATTTTCTTTTCTTAAGGAGATTGGAATAAGCTTTATAATGTAAAATAGATTAAAATAAAAAAATAATTATATTGAGAAATGTAATCTAATAACTCCCCTCCTTTGAATTGAGGGGCTATTGTTATGTAACTGGAAACCATATACGAGTACATTTTTTTTGGTTACTTCATTTATCATTATTTAATAATTTTATAAATTTATATTTCTTAAATAAGTGCATTTTTCATGTTTTTTAGTATGTCAGATGAAAACATAGTTTTCGTATTCCCTTATGGTTGGAATTGAACATTCGATGATTGAAATGGCATCTTTTTATTACTTCATTTGAATGTGATGTTTGCTCTGTATTTACTTGCTTATGTACTGTATTTATTTCAGTCTGAATTATTTGCTTCCAAATCTCAACTGGATCTGAGCGTAGAGCAAGAAATTGTTCTACAGGTGAGAATAATTTTTATTATTATTATTATTATTATTATTATTATTATTATTATTATTATTATTATTACAAAAGTCGTGCTACATAAATGGAAATATAAATAAAGTTAAATGGGGGTATCTAAAGATAAAAAAACACATGTTTGATCAATAATACAGTGTTCATTGATTTGATAATAGTACATTATGCAACGAGCCTATAATGATAGTAATTAAGAAGCGAGTATGGATGTTTATGAAGCGAGTTTCATAATTTTCATACGAGCTTCTGAATTACCATTATAGGCGAGTTTCATACTACTTTTTATGATCGACCATATTTCTAACTTGAAATTATTCAGATGTATACATTTTATTTGTATCTGACAAGGTCGAAAGTGACCTCGTTCTAGGTCGTGAATTGTGAGATGTGCGAAGACGCGAAAGTATTGATTTTTTCCGAGGAACAATAATGTCATTGACCTTGATGTAATCCCGTTAAACTTGATATAACCTTGATTATTGAATTCGACATTGAAAAACGAGATGACAAATTGAATTTATTTGAATATTATTTACAATTAACGCTAATTATTATAGTAACAGAACATAACCTTCTGCGACAGTATTGGATTTCCAGCCTCCGTGACTTTTCGCTAATTCTCTTTCGATTGCATATCCGAGAATAATCGATACTTGCGATTTTATGACGATACAAAGCTGACTTGCCATTGGCTGAACACTGTAAGCTGAGTTGTCATTGGCTGAACACCTGTACTTTAATGAGTAGGTGTACTTTACTGACATGCATTAAAGGACTGCTACCAGGTGTATAATTACTACATTTCGGCATGGTCGAGCATAAAATACATTAAAGGTGATACGCTTTTTTATCTTTAAATATGAAAAAAGCTAGTGAAGAAAAACTGGTTAATTTTTACTACGACGTGCGTCTTAAAATAGAACTTTTAAATAAAAAAATTTGGTTTAATAAAACTTGCTTAAAGGAAGGCTTGAAACCCAAATTCTCGAGGTTCTAGACATATTGTTAAACAATGTACAAAAATTTGGATCCAAAATGAGATTAAAACTATTCACATGCAGAAAGATAAACTTAACTTCAAATTGTCATTTAAATATAATCAACTTTGTACATCCTGTAAAATGGGAACTTCTTCAAAAAGAGATTTTTCAACGTATAAGTAAGAAAGTAAGATTTCGATTTCTCAAATTAAAAAAGAAAATCCAAAATTTACGTTCAACTCAAAAACTAAAAAAAAAAGAAAAAGCTAATAAAAGTTCTTTGACACATCACACCTTTCACGAAAGAATTATTAATTTGTCAAATACTGTCTTTAACGATAATGAAACGAATTTGTTAAAGAAGGGACAGTCCACACCTGTGGAGTAACGGTCAGCGCGTCTGGCTGCGAAACCAGGTGGCCCGGGTTCGATTCCCGGTCGGGGCAAGTTACCTGGTTGAGGTTTTTTCCGGGGTTTTCCCTCAACCCAGTATGAGCAAATGCTGGGTAACTTTCGGTGTTGGATCCCGGATTCATTTCACCGGCATTATCACTTTCATCTCATTCAGACGCTAAATAACCTTAGATGTTGATAAAGCGTCGTAAAATAACCTACTAAAGAAAAAGAATGGACAGAAGTACAATTTGGATGACGACAACAAAGTCAAATCAGCTCAACAACTTACAAAAAAAATTAGTGTTCATACAACTGAAACATATCACCTTTAATGTATTTTATTAAATGGGGGTAATATTCAGTGGCGTAGCATGAAATTTTGTGCAGGGGAAGCTAACTCAAGTTGTCTTTCATGCAATATGAGAAAATGCATTACAAAAATACAGTCTTAAAATAAATAGTAGTCAATTTCAAGTCAGCAGTCGAAGATTGGTTGGAACATCGTAAGTAACACCAATAAGGCATGTCCTCAAATGAGACGTAATAAATTCGATTTCACGGTTTACACATATCTCTTAACAAATAGACACGTATACGTATAACATTAGCTCACTCCCTGTCATACTTGGAGAAATCACAATATTAGTATCATTACGTAAGTATGCGTCTGTCTTTTGGTTGTGTCCTTCATTGACAGCAAGGGAGTCGGTCATTTGTTCGTAAGTCAGTCTTGATAATACAATTGTCCTAAAAAATTCAAGTAAATTAGTGTCAGGAACTGTTATTTCACTCATTATTTATTATATCAGCCACAATGCACACTAACACTTCACCTGAACACAACTGACGAAAAGGGATAACTCGGAAACTACTTATTTTAAATGTTAAAGCTAGCTTCTTTTCGAGCCTTGCGACTAGGGTAGTTTAAAAGGGATGGAAAATCTGCGGGGTGGATTACACAGAAGAAACCGGTCTGCTTGGAAGCTGGTGTGTGCAGGCTTCTTGTTTGCTGCTGCATCACATATAATCCTGAGCTGCCGCATCACAATATTTAACGCGTAAATATAAATTCTATTAAAATTAATAAATAGTTTTCTCCATAAACTGCAGGTTTATTATGAAATTATTATTAACTGGGGAAGCTAAGCTTTTTAGCTTACATTGACGCTACGCCACTGGTAATATTTTGTTACAGTATGACAAATAATGTACCACACGTTAGGGGTAATTTTCTTTGTCTACATGGGTGATTCAAATTTCCATTATGTGACGTATTTCACAGAAATTAAGCATGCTATTATATAGTATTATATTCGCTGTTTATGTATACAGTGTATCAATATTCGATATTCAGATATTTATACCGTCACAAAAACAGTTGAAATTCCTTCTCGAAGACACTTCTTGTCCATAAAACATGGTGGACAGCTGCATCTACTCGTATTTCATGCACGTTTTGGTGGAAATTAGGACGTCATAAACAAATACCTTCATCTTGGATGGGATATGAAGCCATAATTTTGACTTTAACATACCGTAAAGGCTACGCTTTAAATGTGACATTTTAATTGTGTGTGACAATATTGCTGTTTTTTGTTCACCAGACCACCGAGGCTCCTACCACTCAGAGACCCGAAAAGGAACAGCGAAGTTCCATCGTAAGACAGGTGGGTTATGGAATAACTATTACCTGAGAGAAGTACCTTATTGCTTTCGTGTTGAGTTTATACTTACTTAAATATTCTTTTTCATTTCAGGATACAGCTTCAAATAGCAGGCAAAGAATTACAGAAATTGAAAGCATTAAGAGAGTAAGTATATTAATTATGTATGACTAATATTAACGTTAGTTTTATTTCTTAAAATAGTTTGTTAAAAAATGCGCTTGGAGTAGTTTATTTTACTAATTTTCATGGGGATCTATGGGTAGATGGGCAAAATCTTACTAAAGTTTAGGGGCCCGATTTTTTGGTAAAATAAAACCCCTAATTTTGGAGCTACATCGACGTAGCCCAGGCGGTAACGCGTTTGCCTGCCGATCCGGAGTTGCCCTCGGACGTGGATTCGATTCCCGCTTGGACTGATTGCCTGGTTGAGTTTTTCCGAGCTTTTCCCCAACCGTAAGGCGAATGTCAGGTAATCTATGGCGAATCCTCGGCCTATCTCGCCAAATACCATCTCGCTATCATAATTCCATCGACGTTAAATAACCAAATAGTTGATACAGCGTCAGTTTTATGCATATTCCTCATTATTTTAATTACAGGCTATTAATGATGCTTATTTGCTTAAAATTTTATACGCATAATAAACACAGTACAACGTTCTCAGCATTCATATACATTCCCAAAACACACACCTAGCATAGTTTCAACATTATCTACACGAAAGGTTGTGCGATTGTCTGTAAGTAGTTTGATGTGTGCAGGTTGTAAAATGACAATGCCAAATATAGAGAACTTAGATAAGATATGAACGCTACCAAGCGGCAGAATAATTAACTATCATAATAGCCCGCAACATAACAAACACTTCTGAATGGAAATTAAAAAAAAAAAAAAAAAAAAAACATCTTGGGGGAGATAGAAACAGAAACAGAGACTAGAACCCTACTAAATCTCCTTTTCTAGGTAGGCTTATATTTCGTAATTTTAGTGATAAAAGTCTTATATCGCGACAACCGATATATTTCGAACAAACTGACACATTTCGCAACTTCATTTAGCTTAATTAGAAAATATTTAAATGTCTAAAAGACGGAATATCGCTAAAAATGATATTTGGAATGTTTCCGTGTTTTACGTTTTTACTAAAACGAGGCCCCTACTAATGTAAAAAATGTACAGTTTTCTGGAATCTTTGTTTCTCTGAGGTAGTTTTGCTCCCTGTAGTGTCTGTCGATGCATGTACCGGTAATAGTTTACACAACGTTATCTTTCTCCAAATATTTGTAGATAAAGTTATCAGACAGTCTGTTTTTATTTTCTGATTGACTATGAATCTTTAATAAAGCTCTTATAGTGTATACAGTATACGTCACTTAAAATCATAAACGAAGCATAATTAATAACAATTTAACTTAGGAATTAAAACACCAAAGAAAAACTGCAGTAATATAAATTAAATTCGCACGATATAAACAGTAAAATTATATCGCATAAATAATCACGAACAAAAAGATGTAGGCATACGTACTATAGGTATAAGTATAAGTTTTCTACTTCCAAGTACTAAATCTCTGCTCGAGAGGATGACAGAACTGGAAGTAACAAGTTCGCCTTTTCAACAGTGGACACTTTATTTTGAAATACCTTCGTATCAAGCCATAATATATTATTGAGTATCGGGGTATTATTTCAGTTTTTGCTTTGGGGGCAAGATATTTTAGGAAAGACCTCATAAGATTTATATCGTACTCCTTTCTAATTTCCTCTAAAATGAACTATTTCCCATGCCGTAAACTGAAGTAATCTAGTCCATAAACATTTAAATCATGATATCAGATATACGGAACATATTTTTGTAGTCCATTATTGTATCTGTATTTCTTAAGTAGGCCATTAATGATACAAAGGAGGAGAGTTCGGCCGGCACTGTGAATCGGGATTCGGCATAGCTCAGATGGTAAGAGCGCTCAGCGTGCAAAGCTGAGGGGTTCTGGGTTCGATTCTCGGTGCCGGAACGAATTTTTCTCCAATAATAGATATCTTCATGTATGACTACTTATAGTCATTGATTATTCAATGAAGACGGCGAGGTTCTTATATATGAATATAAAGTAGGCTATGTAATTTTTATTATTTTAAGTCACAAAGAGCTGATATCATGGTTTTTATAGTCAAGTTTAACCCACTTTACAGTACATTTCCAGTTTCCACACATAGGCCTAGTCTTAAACTTCTTATCCTTCTTATACGTTACGTAATTTACATGCACTTGTTAATATTACGTAAATGCAGACAAATAAACAAGTTTATCGATAAAGAAATTTTAATTCCATGTAAGAAAGAAAATTCCACTTTTATATAGGCATACAATAGGTAACAACCACTAATGTAGCATCATTGATTCATTTGAGCAAACTCGTTAAATAGGTCGTCTTTTATTTCTTAAGCGCTTGTAAAAATGGAATATTTTAATATTGAAAGTGCATTTCTCACATGTTTTGTTTAGTAGTACTACTAAATTATTGTTTTTATGATCTTAAACTTGGGGGGGGGGGAGGGGATTGCCCCCACCTCCACCCTAAATGGCGCCTATATTGAGTATCAAGCCCTTGAATGTTTGTACTATCACGGAACTACTTACAAAAATTCAGATTTGAGCTGGCTGTCACTTAAATGTGGATATTGTAATCGAATGCCATCTTATTTTGGAAGGTAAACGCAGTGTAACAAATAATTTTCTCTTCCACAGGAATTTTTAGGTAACGCCAGTAAAGAATGGGAAGCTGCTCTAATGGATGCTGCAAAAAAAGGAAGTCTCTCGCTCATTTACGCACTAATACAGCTCGGCACAAACATCTCAATAGTCGATGAAGACCTTAACACTCCACTCCACTGGGCAGTGACAAACGGACATCTTGATGTGGCAAAGGCACTGGTAGAAGCTGGGAGTAACTTGGAAGCAATGGACGAAGATGGAGACACTCCTCTGCACATGGCCGCGTGGAAGGGACACGTGGATATAGCGAAGATGTTAATTGATGCTGGCAGTAACCTCGAATCCAGGGACAAAAACCGCTTCACACCGCTTATCCGAGCTGCTTCAAGGAATCACGTCGAAGTGGCGAAGTTGCTTGTGGACTCCGGCAGCGACTTGGAAGCCAAGCAAATTAATAACATGACCCCATTGTTCATAGCATCTTTCTTTGGACACGTGGACGTGATTAAGTTCTTGATTGGCGCTGGAAGTAACATAGAGGCTCAACATGTTGACCGCTTTACACCCATTCACGCAAGCGCTTTCAACGGTCACGTAGAAGCCACACGCCTGTTGGCGCAGTCTGGCAGTAATCTTGAGGCCAGATCCATCAACCAGTCCACCCCTCTCCATGGTGCGGCCCAGAACAGCCACATGGAAGTAGCACGAGTGTTGCTACAAGCCGGAGCGAACTTGGAAGCGGTGGATAAGGATCGTTTCACTCCGTTAATCTATGCGGTGGTTAAAGATAATGTGGACGTTGCAAAGTTCCTGATCGAATCCGGAAGCAATTTGGAAGCGACTCAAGTTAATAATCTCACTCCTCTTCACTTAGCTGCGTTGCATGGATTTGAAGACATGGTGCGATTGTTGGTGAAGTCTGGCAGCAATCTGGAAGCGAAGGGCATCTTGTCTTTCACTCCCCTCCTTATTGCCGCCAACAAAGGACGCGTAGGGGCAGCTCGAGTGTTGATAAACGCGGGAAGCAACATTGAAGCTCGCAGCGTCAACCAGTCTACCCCACTCCACGAGGCTGCAACAGATGGGAATGTAGAGTTGGTACGCCTGTTGGTTGATGCTGGCGGCCGTCTGGAAGCGAAGGACTCCGTACAGGACACGCCGCTTCACAGGGCGGGTATGAAAGGTAACGAGGGCGTGTGCGAATACTTGCTGGATAAGGGCGCTTATGTGAACGCCCGCCGATATCAGGATGACACCGTATTGCATCTGGCTGCGTGGTCTGGCCATCTTCCTGTGGTGAAACTCCTCGTGAATCGCGGCGCTGACCTCCATGCGAGAAACTCCTGGGGACGCACACCGCAGCAGGACGCCGCTGTCAATGGGAAGAAGGAGGTCTCAGACTGGCTGGCTGCTCGGGGATAGAAGGTGGGTATACCGAATAGAAAGTGAGATTCTACGTCACCATCATACTTGGTTAGATGGCTTGAGATATTTCAGACAGAAAAGTTTAATACAATTTTGCTCGGTTTTTGATAATGTTTCGAGAAAAAAAAATGTTTTAAAGGAAACATTTAGTATTTCATGAAAACTGTTAACTAAATTCCCAATTTCCTCAATCGGTTATTTAAGAGTAATGCATTATGATAAATTATTCAACGAATTTTTAGTTTTGTTCCATACATGCAGAAATTTAATCCGAACAATACAAATGTTAGTTCCTCTGAGCAATTTTAAATTGTACGGAATCGTGACAACGCTGTAAAAGGTTATTGCCTGGAGTCAAAAGATATGTACAGCTCGCTTATATGTTTCGTTTTTCTTATGCACGATACAGAAGAAAAAAAGCACTTTTAATGTATGAGCATGTAGGGTCATTACGGCCCAGATTAGACAACTCACACTCAGCCGAACTCCACAATAATAATAATTGAACAATCCGATTTACCTACTTCTGTTTATCTACAGTAATCTCACTAGAGGTTTTGATTTATCTAGAGAAAATCAAAACTCGAGTGGGATTTAATTCACTATTACACGAGTCACGATTAGAAGAAATTATATAAAGATTTGAAGAAATAAAGTACTCTAATACAATAAAATATTAATTAATTGACTTACAAAACTACCTTGAAAATGTATGCATTATTGTACCATCTCATCATTACAAATATTCCGCTAGATGATAGTAGTGTGTTATGATGAACTGTTCTTTTGTTACTAGTTATGCCAACTATACAATCTTCATTGAACTCTATGGACGATTACTAGTCAAGAAGGCTTTATTGATTCACTTTCCTTTTTATTAAAACAGTTGCATTCCACTTCAATTATAAAATATATATATATATATATATATATATATTTAAAAAAGCAATCAACAATCTCTGATACGTGACTATCTATAAGCTCATGCAGCAGAAGCTATCACATAACCTAAATAATATAAACAAGATAAATCATAGAAACGTTTTAATTAAGGATGATCAAATAAACATGAATCATTTTAAAAGATACAATTATTCAAAGTACAATGTTTGCAAACAAAGAAACAAATGCTAGGAGGTGATAAAAATTGTAGGATAAGCAGCCATGATTGATTGAAACATGTTGTTCTATACCGTTTTATTGGTTAAAAGTAGTATGGCGTAGTAAAAATGTATACATGTTTTTTTTGAAAGATGGGTCATGACAGGAGCGTTGCGATCGAAAAAACAACTGAATGTCACATAGCGTGGTAGGCCTGTTGCTATGGTAACAACGGTTGAGTTGCCAAACTTACCGTTCCACGTGGCGAGTGCTTAATAGCTCTCTTGGCGACATTTATTGTGCACACAATGTTAGCATTGGTACGTTTCGTGTTTGATTCTCTGTCGATTTTTGTATTGTTTTCTTACCTTCGCGTCAATTGTCAATGAATGTTTTAACGTCAGCCATATTAACGTCAATTGGTAGCTTCCATCAGCTGGCAGCATGTGGCAACATAGTACTGTAGTTGCAAGCTCGGCCGCTTAACTGTCATGTCCCATCTTAAAAAAAAAAACAAGTATAATAGTCC
This sequence comes from Periplaneta americana, assembly GCF_040183065.1. Classification (NCBI taxonomy): domain Eukaryota; kingdom Metazoa; phylum Arthropoda; class Insecta; order Blattodea; family Blattidae; genus Periplaneta; species Periplaneta americana. The sequence continues at coordinate 85,277,825 of NC_091133.1, forward strand.
AGGTAGCCTAAATAACGAAATTTTATTTCCTTTATCGTCATCAGACTATTTTAAGACAGGGATCGATGAACTGGAACCTTGTTTTCCCATGTGGTTAAATGCAGAATTTTTCTATCGCATTGATCAAGTTACGAACATATTTTTTCATTTTCTCACTCCTTCACAATTCGAAATTAGCCTAATAATTTCACAGCACTCGTATTTTGTTTCAGCTTGCCGGGCAAGAAGACCTTTGTGACATTACTGATTCATGACATTGAGGCGACTACGAACTGTCTGCATATCTCTCCTAATTAAAGAACATAATCATTTTTACAATACATGTTCTATATGAAGAGTTCGTGGGAAAAACGACGAATGTCACATTTCTCTTAAGGATTAGATAATGATCTACAGTTAATTGAGTCTATAACTGCAAGATGTAGTGCTGTTTCTATAGAAAATAAAGGAAAGGATTACTGTATTCTTGGTGATAATTCTCCTTTTTACCATTTTCATAAGAACAACATTAAATTTCGTAGTGATCCATTGAATTAGGTAATGACATCAACCTTAACAAAACTGTGACATTCATCGTTTTTCCCACGAATTCTCTTCATATGTATCGTCATTCTTGAAGTGTGACTTGGTGTTGATGTTATGTTTTTCAGCACTTATTCTGTAACTATATGTATTATTTTTATTATTTAAACACAGTATTCCACTATAAAATGTCACTATATTTATTCACATTTTCGTGGCTATGAATCCTTTCAGCAGCGGTTCCCATCCTGTTTTTCCGAGTATGATTCCCATGAAAAAAAATTGGAGGAAAATAGTGAAATTCATAAAAAATTATCTAATGTTATTTCAGTGTCCTTTAAGATTACACAATGTTGCCTTTAATTATAACAAATGATATTATGTAAGGTAATTCAGCAGGAAGATCAACTCTCTGGAGTCGAAATTGCGGCTGAAAATCTGAAAAAGTACAAGTCTCCAGGTATCGATCAAATTCCAGCGCAATTATTTAGCGAAATTTATAAGCTTGTACTTGCTAGTTGGGAAAAGGAAATTGTACCAGAACAATGGAAGGAGTCTATAATTGAAGAGATTTATTAAATCTACATACTTAGACTTCAACAAACAAAATTTGATAACTCAATCCCAAGGGAAAAAATGGAAAACTCTGCGTCAAAATCCACAGTTAATTCCCGATTTACCACGAAAATCGTCTGTAGCTGCATTTAGATTGGCAACAGGCCATGATTGTTTGGCTAAACACCTGCATAGAATTGGAATATATCAGTCCCCTAACTGCCCATTGTGCAACTCAAACCAAGAAATAGATTCGGAACACCTCAAAATCTGTGCTTCATTGGCTGGTCACGATAATATCTTTGAAAAATATTGGAGTGCAAGAGGTCAAATGACTTTATTGTCAAACGCCTGGAGTTAGAAAACAACATTTTTAAAAAGGGGACAAGATTAACTGTAATAACTTTCGAGAAATATCACTTTTGTTGACGTCGTACAAAATTTTGTCCAATATTCTTCTGAGAATATTAACTCCGAATGTAGATGAAATTATTAGGAATCATCAATGTAGTTTTAGGGGTAATATATCGACTATTGATTAGATTTTTTGTTTTCGACAGATATTGGAGAAAAATGGGAGTATAAGAGCACAGTGCATCAGTTATTTATAGATTTCAAAAAGGTATATGACTCACTTAAGAGAGAAGTTTTATATAATATTCTTATTGAATTTGGTATTTCCAAGAAACTAGTCCGATTAATTAAAATGTGTCTCGGTGAAAGGCACAGCAGAATCCATCTTAGGCCTGTTTCTGTTTGACGCTTTTGCTTTTCCAATTCACTGCGGGCTAAAGCAAGGAGATGCACTATCACCTTTACTTTTTAAATTTGCTCTAGAATATGCCATTAGGAAGTTAAAAAAATGGTCGCAGTTTGGATTTTTCTCGGGGTTTTCCCGTTTCCCCATATTAGGCATCTACGTCATTCAGTCAACATTTCATCATTTCATAGCATTCCCCGAACGCCGACTTGCGATACACGGAGGGGGCTGGTCTAGGGACGAGAGGGATTTCCTGCTCGAAACTGAGTACGCAGTGAACCTTAGTGTAGTCAGCCGGTGTGGGTTTGAGAATGCGCCTAGCTTGAGGGTTAGCACAACAGATCGTGAAAGGTCACAGTGCTGGGCTATAGTGCCCCCCTCCCGAAATTCCATTCCTCGCCTTGCGTTCGTATTCTGAATCCCTGGTTCAAGGGTCGACTGATATGACATTCTGTTACCCTTCCATTCCATATCCGTAAGTTGTACCGCTATTGTTTTAAATGGGTGTCGTAACTGACGTGTGTGAAAGATAATAGTACATTATGCAACGAGCCTATAATGATAGTAATTAAGACGCGAGTATGTTTGTTTATGAAATTAAGACGCGAGTATGTTTGTTTATGAAACGAGCGCAAGCGAGTTTAATAATTTTCATACGAGCGTCTTAATTACCATTATAGGCAAGTTTCATACGACTTTTTATGCTCGACCATATTTCTAACTTGAAATTATTCAGAAGTATTCATTTTATTTGTATCTAACTGAAGATCGGAAGTGACCTTGTGCATAGCTCGTGAATTGTGAGATGTGCGCAGACGCGAAAGTATTGATTTTTTTCCGAGGAACAATAATGTCATTGACCTTGATGTAATGTAGAGAATAACATGAACTAATTTTGATATAACCTGGAAATTGATTTAGAATTGAAAAACGAGATGACAAATTGAATTTATTTGAATATTATTTACAATTAACGCTAATTATTATAGTAACAGAACATAACCTTCTGCGACAGTATTGGATTTCCAGCCTCCGTGACGTTTCCCTCGTCTTTCAATTGCATATCCGAGAATAATCGAAAACCTGATCTTTAATGGATAGGTGTACTTTAATGACATGCATTAAAGGACTGCTACCAGGTGTATAATTACTACATTTCGGCATGGTCGAGCATAAAGTATGTAGCCTACATATGTATTTACATTTGGAATTCTAGAAACTATAACTTAATGGATATGGAATGGAATGGAATCGAATCGGGAAGAAAGTTTTACAAATATCGTGAATCAAACCAAATGTCTTATGTCACAGCAGCAGCAGCTATGTCAGCAGGGTAGGTAAAGCGCAATAACACTGCTGTTCAGTATTGCTGCAGGAGGTTTAGTGGATTGACATGACGTGCTCCATGCCCGGTGAAAAGGGGCAGCTGTTGCTTGGTGAAGACTACATGTTTCGATGCCGTAAAAACTCGCCGATGGAATTGAACGTTGGGTCTCTACTCTAAAAACATGTAAGTGTTTCATAAAACCTGATATCAGTGATTCAATAAGTAGAAAATTAAAAGAAGAACAGTAGATGATGTGTGTAGAAGTTTCGACGCTGTAAAATACTCGCCGTTGGGATAGAACATTGGGTCTCTACTTTAAAAACATGCTAGTGCTTTGTAAAGTCTGATAGGAATAATTTACTAAGAGGAAAATTAAAAGAATAGTAACATATTATATAATATACGTATATAAGTTTCAACTTGTATATAATACATAAGTACGTAAATGCTTTATAAAATCTGATAGCATTGTCTCAATAAATGTAAATTAAAAGAAAAACAGTAGATGCTGTTTCTGTAAGTTTCGATGCTTTAAAAACTTGCCGATGAAATAAAAACGTTGGGTATTGGCCTATATAATATAATTTATTTAAAAAAAAAAAACATTGTCTGCCCAGACATCCTGGGTTGCCAAGAACACAGAATAATTCACATACAAGAATAATAACACTGATTCCAGTAAGTAACCGAGTCAAATTTACGTGAACATAGAACACGAATTTTAGAAATCATATAAATTATAGATCTATATAAGCGTATATTTTTTACAATCACAAACTAAAGAAAGAAGGGAAACTATAACATTCGATCAAATAAATGGTTTTTCAGGATTGCCACAAACCCTTTAAAAGTTGAAGTTGTTATTTTAGTAATGATGTCATGAATTACAATTTTTTTTTAAGTATTAACAATTAATTGTCGGATAGTACCCCTCGCTCTTATCATTAAGCTATGCACTTCCCAGACGCCTTCCATCTGATATTTTTCTCTAAAATACGAAATAGTAGGTTCATAAATTTGTTGTTTTTCTTTGTTGACGTCAGATGGTTGGGTCTGACTCATCTCAAACCTAACAATTGCGTCCAGTATAAATCCTTTTCTAGCTTATTAGCCTTGCCTAGAGTCACGATGTCCACTCTTCTAATATCCCCGCCTTCAGACGCAACGTAGTGCACCTCTTCATGGACCTCAAAGGATCATTTTCTAGGAACCTGTGCATTTAACTTATTAAAAACTTCCGTTTCATAAAATCTGTTAGTAATTCAGGAAGTCGAAAATTAAAAGACAAGCAGTAGATGTGTGTACACTACTGACCACATTATTTTATACTGCAATATAGTACAAATAGTTATGAATATACTTCGGATAACTCTTGAAGTTGCGTGATGTCAAATTGTGTCGGAACATAATATGTTCTAATTACTATAATATATATCATACTGTAAAACCGCGCTGAATGATCAAATCTTCGCAGGCGATCCGGGTTCAAATTCTGTCAGGCGTGGGATTTTTCATCATCGTCACTTGTGGGGACAAGGTCGCAGTTGGCTTTCCTCGGGTTCTCCCATTTAGGAGGCATCTAGAATTCTAGACTATTCCATTCCCGAACGCCTACTGACGACGCACAGAGAGGGCCCGAATTTCGATTAAGTTTAGTTCATGCCTATCTTATGGTGGAGGTACATACTCTGTCATGTCATGTCACGTCATGTTATGCGTGTAGGGTGATTACTGAACTGATGACGACTGTTTTGAAGTTACGTTGAGGTGGTTAGCGACAGAGATCGAGGGATAGAACAGTGTGTTATGAAAAATTGATTGCCTTCGAAGGATCCAAATGTCAATAAATACGCAGAGTGCCCAGCGATTATCTATACGCTGGTGTGCCTTGTGGTAACGTGGTAACTGTTAGTCGACAAAAGAGATGCAGAAATCTTAATTTTTTACATTGTATGAAGCGCAGAGATTGTAATATAGAGACGTCACTTGTGAAAGACAGTCCTACTGGTTTTCAGTGTAGTAAATTGTTTTACGGAGTTAGTCACTATTTTATTTATGGCTGTTAGGAATAAATGCTGCTAGTGCTTGTGTTCCCTGCGGTGGCTGAGAGTTCAGACCCTCAGCCTCTTACGCCATGTCCAGGGTTAAGGCGGGCAAGGCGGTACGTGCGGTGCGATGCGGTTGACGTTCACAATCAAACTGTGTGTAATTAATGGAGTTGTCCAACGTGAACACGAGACGCGTGCGATTCATACGATGCTGTGAAGCCGCACCGCACGCATTGTTTGGAATTTAAAACGGTTTGATTTTCACCGCAGATGTCGTCCGACAAGCAATAGCAATTGAAGTGTTAATTTCCGAAGTATAAACAAGAAATGTATTGTGGAACAAAAGAAACCCTCAGTACAACGATCGTTTAGCTATTGACAAAGAATGGAACTCTGTAGCTGATAGTACGGAATATTCAATTAAATTTAAAATAAATAAATAAATATGTAATTATATACTGGGTGTTCAGTTCAAAATGTGTCATGGCTCGCTGTATGCCGTCATGTGGCTAGCCGATGAGCCTAGAGAATTCAATCTTCCTACACTTCCGCAGCTCAGGTGTATAACCTAAGAGGCAGAAAAGTTGCCTAGCAAGTACGGCGTTCATTCTGAAGAGTACGTACCGATACGTACGGTAACGCCGGTAGTGGCAGGAATGTGAACTGTTTGGAAATACGTACTGTCGGGATACGGGGAGAGGGTTAAGACGATTACTTACGTATTTGTTGACATTAACTTCGACGGTCAACATGGACACGGAGCATTTGATTTGTGTTGTGGAATGTTACCGTACGCAACCGATGATAACAAATACCCTGCGTACGACTTGCCGGCGCAAAACACAGTTCGAAAGAGGTTATGGTAGCACACAGACCGTACAGACCGCCATCTGTTGCTACGACTTTCAAGTTATACCGTACACGTTCTCAAGTTCAGATTGAAGAACGCCTTATATAATAGGCAACTTCTTTAACATATAAGCTGAAACTCGCTTCAAATCGGTGACCCAACAACAGTGACGTCATGACACACTTTGAAATAAACACCCAGTAGGTTTTAAGCAATGTTTATTGTTTTCAAAACCCGTGATAATGAGATTACTTAAACATTAAATTACTTTCAATTAAAATTATTGATAAAAGGTGTCTCGCACATTTTCTGCTGCTCTCGACGTACGATTGTTTGCCTTCGAGTGCTGCAAATTGTGATATCCTTGCGTCACATTATCTTCCGAGACATTGGTAGAAGTATCCTATTCCTTGTCAATTACAGCGCTATGGAAAATTATTTTACAATATGAAATGCATTTTCTACAATAATTTCAATAGATTTCAAAAACATTCCATCCTATAGTCATTCTTCAAAGTGATAAACGGTAATTGAAATATGAGGCCGTTATCTTGTTTTGAACTCTTCTAGTATAGGGTCTCATTATATATATTCTTAAAGGATAAGCTTTGTCTCCTATGAATAAAAATTAAGTCTTTTTTTTTCTTCCGAAGATAGGTACCTGCGCAACTTTTCGTAAAGGTAAAGAGTCATTTTTTATGTTTTGATAAATAGCTGAGTTATGAAATATTCATGCATTGTCTTTTCCATATGCGTCCACGTCGATCATTAAAAATCGATATTTTGCATTAAAAACTGCCGTGCGCAGTTACATTGGACACCTTCGCTTTTCCTCGCAGATATTTGCGATGCGTGTTTTAACGCGGTGCCCGCATCGCTCATGCTCGCATTTACTTAGGACACTGCGTTACGCTGGCGGTCTGGGTTCGAGTCTCGAAGAAAAATCCATAGTGACTTTATGGTGGGCAAGGTCGTAGTTGGGGCTTTATCGGGGTTTCTCCCGAGCCCCCATATTAGGCATCTAGATCATTCCGTCAACATTTCTCTATTTCGTCATTTCATAGCATTCCCCGAACGCCGGCTGGAGGAGGATGGTCCAGGGACGTGTGGGGGTTGCCTGCTCAAAACCTGGGTACGCAGCGAACCCTAGTTTAGTCAGCCGGTGTGGATTTGGGAAAGTGCCTAGCTTGAGGGTTAGAGCAATAGATCGTAAGAGGTTGCAGTGCTGGGTCATTGTGCCTCACCTTCCGATATTTCCATTCCATTCTTTGAGTTGAGGCAGAGGTCTCTCATGGTGCAATAGCATTATAATTTTTATAGAGAGATTTGTTACGTTATGGTTATGAACTTGAAACAACGCTATCACTAAAATAGGGTCAGATGTCTCAGTCCGGCATTGAGCCTCAGTTTTACTATAATCACATCCAAATTCGAATTATCTTTTTTGTTTCCATTGAACGGGTTACGTCAGCTTCTTGTCTATGCGGATGACGTGAATATGTTAGGAGAAAATCCACAAACGATTAGGAAAAACGCGGCAATTCTACTTGAAGCAAGTAAAACGATAGGGTTGGAAGTAAATCCCGAAAAGACAAAGTATACGATTATGTCTCGTGACCAAAATATTGTACGAAATGGAACTATAAAAATGGGCGATTTATTCTTTGAAGATGTGGAAAAATTCAAATATCTTGGAGCAACAGTAACAAATATAAATGTCACTCGGGAGGAAATTAAACGCAGAATAAATATGGGAAATGCCTGTTATTATTCGGTTGAGAAGCTTTTGTCATCTAGTCTGCTGTCAAAAAATCTGAAAGTTAGAATTTATAAAACAGTTATATTACCGGTTGTTCTGTATGGCTGTGAAACTTGGACTCTCACTTTGAGAGAGGAACAGAGATTAAGGGTGTTTGAAAATAACGTGCTTAGGAAAATATTTGGGGCTAAGAGGGATGAAGTTACAGGAGAATGGAGAAAGTTACACAACGCAGAGCTGCATGCATTGTATTCTTCACCTGACATAATTAGGAACATTAAATCCAGACGTTTGAGATGGGCAAGGCATGTAGCACGTATGGGCGAATCCAGAAATGCATATAGAGTGTTAGTTGGGAGGCCGGAGGGAAAAAGACCTTTGGGGAGGCCGAGACGTAGATGGGAGGATAATATTAAAATGGATTTGAGGGAGGTGGGATATGATGGTAGAGACTGGGTTAATCTTGCTCAGGATAGGGATCAATGGCGGGCTTATGTGAGGGCGGCAATGAACCTCCGGGTTCCTTAAAAGCCAGTAAGTTTCCATGGCCTACTATTGTTTCTTGTGACTAAAATATTCGACTCTCTTCGATGTTAATCTATGTTCTTTATTGTGTTTATATTTTACAGACATCGAATTGGAAAATATTACTGTATAAAATTAATAATGTTCACAAATTATATAGTATAGTAACTCCATACAATGTAGTAATCGCAATAGCTGTATTGATATTCATTTACACCAAAGTCCGCTACATATTGTCTATTATGTAATTATCAAATGTTTGGACTCTTATGCTTGTAAATACATTCGATACTGACCTGGATAAAATATTTGGTACCACTGAACATCCATGTTCTTCATTTTTGTTAATAATAAATCTCGTAACATAAATTCTCCCTTTCCTCTCTCACTTTTCTTCCCGATATACAATTTTATTGAAGTTTGTGGTGCAGGAATTTTAGCCGCCAAAACAGTGACTTCAGGATTTTAGATTACTCTCATTTCTATATTATGTAAGACTGCTTAAAGTTATTTAAATAGGCCTAAATAATAAAATTGTAATAAAATATAGGCCCGTGTTAAAATAGCATAGGCTGTAACAATTTGTTTTTAAAAATATATTCATTTTCATTATATTTGTAACAAGTGGATACAGATATTGAGTGTAATGTAACGCACCATGACTGACATTATCTATAATTATTGTCCAAAGTATCTTGTATTGGAGAGCCAAATATTTTGTCCAGGAGTAGGCTATTTCACCTTATTTACAATCATCACGTATAAGAAACTGTAAGAAAAACATTTAAATATAGCCTAAGTATATATATAAACATCTTAGCAATATTCACAAAATAGGGATGTTTAGACACTATTATCTTCATTTAATTAGCGCAGTTTGTAGTTAATTAAATGTTGTTTTAGCAGAGTAAGAAAAAACTTAATGCAGTATGATATCTATCCCCGCAATCCTTTTGAATATACTGTAGACGTCAAATACTTTAAATAGGCTATGTATTAATAAAAAGCATGATATATGATAGTCTCAATATCTACCATTTCCAATACAAGACAACTACACAGCCAAACTTGTGTATCGGTTTATGCAAAGGTACAGAGAGATACGTACTTGACCTCGGGCTAGGAGTGCCCCCCTCGGTGGCTGTCGCTTTGATTCCCGCTTGATTGTTACTTAGGCCTATATTACACTATCAAATTTCTGTGTCACAGAATATGATAACATTTTTGATCAAATATATATGATCAAATGTCTGATTTTGGGTATATTACACTATATCAAAGCTTTTATCACATCTTTCATCACAGTTCTAACAATCAATCCACGACAGTTGTATGCATGTTGTAACTGTATTGCAACTGGTTATTGCATTAGTACTGGAGAAGAAATAAAAGAAAAAACATATTTGGGTTAGAGATTAGGCAGGGAGATACAAAAGGAGTCCATCAAGCTCTATTGAGAGAACTTCAGTGTGAAGATGTAAAATCTATACTCCGTATTTAAGAGTGGATGACGTAACATTTCATGACTCATAATGTGACGTTAAAAGTCATGTCGTTTCACAGACCATATCTATGATATGATATGATATGATATGATATGATATGATCTATGATTTATTGTCATTAAGCACAGCATCCTAAGTGGCTGATGGCCCTTCACATTTGTCACACAGACCATATTATGTACTTAATGTCCGCCATTTTCTTTCTTCTTTGTCACAGATTTTATCAAAGGTATGATGATGACCATAACTTTTATCACAGAACTATGTCACAACTAGATGTGATCAAAGATGCTATATTACACTGTAAAAGATTTTATCATATATATATTTTATCAAACTTCTGTGACACAGAAATTTGATAGTGTAATATAGGCCATGCATTCGGCCTTTCATTCGCGTGAGAAAACAAGGAGGTGCACTCAACAAAATTATGTATACATGAATTGGGCTGTAAGATGTTCTGGGGATATTGGTTCACTCTATTAGCTTTTAGTAACTTTTTGGGTGTGTATCCGTTATTTCGTCTAGTTTTTCTTCTTTCAACAGACTACAACTTACCTGGAAATCATCTAATGCGCCTTATTAGCTTATATGCGTGGAATTTCGACACCAGAGAACTTCTGACGAAATTTTCTGCAGCTCTTCCTTGCTTTTAGGAGACGTTTAGATAATAATATTTTATAAAATACACCATTCAAGGAAATATCGAACTATGATATTTGAGATAATCACACTAATTAATACAACTAGGGTTGCCAACCTTCCCGTATTCCACGGGATCTGCCATATTTGTCCCAAATTTTTAATGGACTCCCTGTTCCCGTATTATTATTCTCTTCGAGCATTTTTCTCTCTTATTTTTCCATAATATGAAAATTTTTATTCTGAACATATCATTTTGTCATGAATGATGATCATTTTTTGTCTGATGAATTTTGTTATTCAAGACTGGCATTAAAATGTGCAGCATTTTTAGAAAATAATGCTTGCCAGAAATGGGTTTGTGCTCAAACCATGTTAATCCTATAAATTTTGAAAAACTGGTGAATATTGTTCTAAGTAGTAATGCTCATACAAAGAGGATGATTTATCTCGTGAATAATAATTGGACGGATGTTTGAAACAGGAGCACGACACATTTAATCAAACTAGAGCTGAAAACTGTAGTCTAATTCAACTATTACGCGAGACAAAATCTAATCTCAAAATACTCTTAATTTAAGCCTAGCTGCCGAAGTGTAGAATGAAGTTGTTTTTTAGTAACTGAATCGAATAATTTGTCTATTTTCTATGTGAAATTTTGTCGATTCCTTAGTCTCTCGCATTTTTTTTTAAATAAAAGTTGGCAACCCTAACCAAAACTAACAATAAAAACCACAAAGTACCACAATTATCGTAACTGACAATGAAACTGTCTTCTCTCATACAGAGTTATTAGACCAGAAAGTATTACTCGCACGCTTCTGCCAGAATTTGCATGATACATTTTGACGGTATTTCCGACAATACAAACGAGATCGCTTGCCCTGTCTAACGGTCAAGAAGGTAAATATTGTAATCTCTTTTAAATTTAAAGTAACATGTTTGTGGTAATACTATTGTAGCGATTTTTGTCTCTCCGTTTATAGGAACAAATTATAAATTGCAATGTTTTACGTAAAAATGCTGCAATATACCCGATCAGAACTGAACGACAATAAAGATGAATTATAATCTCTCAGTGGACAGACGATTCGTCACTCTTAGATTCATTGCTATCTGTAACTGTAACGGACTGCAGTTTTGTGTCAGGAATCGTGAAGGAGACACCTCCAGACCAAAGAAATACCGAATTATCCTCAGTAAATGTTCCCGATAGTGTAAAAGGTACTTCTATATATTTACTTTCGATACTACTGCTGGTTATTTTACCCAAATTAAGAGATGTTCCTTCTGTCGTCAGCAATTTCAGTCTCTCCATTTGCTGCGTCTGTTCGAAATAGATGGGAGATTTAAACATACCAGCCACTGGGTGTTCCAAGGGTGGTGATACTCTCATGTTAATAGAGAAGAATCCGTCTTGAATGCTTGCGAGTTCGGAACTGGTACTCTGAAACGAAAGTATGCCTTGCAAAGTAACAATGTCTGGAGAACTGCTAGACATTGAACCATTCCAGAAGATTTCAGCTAAATAGACTTCTATTAATGAATAATCAGAAGGTGGTCCGATGGCTATATAAAGCGGAAAAGTTTCGTTGCTCCACGCTATTGCATTTTCTCCATTTGATGTTACAGCTCCAGACAAAACGTCTCCTCTAAAAGTGTTACCAGATTCGATCGTATTCTCTTTGTTTGCGTTGTAATTCTCATCCCATGGAAAACTTAAGCTCGAACTCCGTAATGTTATGTTGTATCCTTCAGTTTTCTTTGGAGTAATTTTATCTGTGATTTCTGTCCAGATTTGTGTTGAGATTCCGTTATACTCAGAACTAGGAAGTGTTAATACGATCCCTCCTGCCCACCAAAACAGATTTCTATTACTGGAGTACATTCCTTCAAGTATTAAAGGAGCAGTTGGCAACTCTGGTCCAGCAATCACACTGGGCATTGGGGACAGTTCCCGAGACAAGTTGAAGACTGTCGTGGAAGATACTGGCACCTCGAACATATCCACTTCCTTGAAGTAAACTGGAGAGTTGAAAGTGCCCGACACTTGCTGAAGAGCCGTCTGGTTCCAGACGACGGACAAGAGGAAGGAGAATTTTCCGTTGAGCCACATGTTGGTACCTAACTGCAAGGAGAAGCTCCCCTCCAGGGAATCTGAAGTCATCTTCCCAGACCAGAGTGGTCTCAGGCTGGAGGTGCTAGGAAATGCCAGAGGGTATCTTCCCTCCCACAGCAAAGTCCCGGCGTCAGTGATCACCTGCCCGGCCGTCACTTGACCGCCAAAACGTGACGACATAACGCGCACCGCCGTAGTGAACTGTCCCAGCTGCAGACGCGGCAGCTCCTGCCACAGGGCCAGGTTCGGAGCAGGGAGCGAACTGCAGGGAACACGCTCGTTGTCCCGCCCCACACTGCGCATCACTTGAGGCTGTGCGTGGCGCACTGAGTCTGCGTTGTCACAAATTATGCGCGCCAGAGATGATTTGCGGAGTTCTTGTAGTTGCCCTGGCAGCAGAAGGAAGGAGTCTGTTAGACGTCAGTAACACTGCAAACTTAAATGTAAATACAGGGATATCATTTTATTTTTACTTCAATTTTTATTGTACCTGAGTTTTTTAATGTACTTCACTCCCACCCCTTCTACTAGAAAACTTCCAACCGTCCTCCACACAGAACCAAGGCCGCGTATGCAGTCAAAGTGCCTTACGGTGATACTAAACAGTGTAGTACAACAAACAAACAAAATGGCTTTTAAGGAACCCGAAGGTTCATTGCCGCCCTCACATAAGCCCGCCAGCGGTCCCTATCCTGTGCAAGATTAATCCAGTCTCTATCATCATACCCCACCTCCCTCAAATCCATTTTAACATTATCCTCCCATCTACGTCTCGGCCTCCCTAAAGGTCTTTTTCCCTCCGGTCTCCCAACTAACACTCTATATGCATTTCTGGATTCGCCCATACGTGCTACATGCCCTGCCCATCTCAAACGTCTGGATTTCAAGTTCCTAATTATGTCAGGTGAAGAATACAATGCGTGCAGTTCTGTGTTGTGTAACTTTCTCCATTCTCCTGTAACTTCATCCCGCTTAGCCCCAAATATTTTCCTAAGCACCTTATTCTCAAACACCCTTAACCTATGTTCCTCTCTCAGAGTGAGAGTCCAAGTTTCACAGCCATATAGAACAACCGGTAATATAACTGTTTTATAAATTCTAACTTTCAGATTTTTGGACAGCAGACTGGATGATAAGAGCTTCTCAACCGAATAATAACAGGCATTTCCCATATTTATTCTGCGTTTAATTTCCTCCCGAGTGTCATTTACATTTGTTACTGTTGCTCCAAGATATTTGAATTTTTCCACCTCTTCGAAGGATAAATCTCCAATATTTATATTTCCATTTCGTACAATATTCCCGTCACGAGACATAATCATATACTTTCTCTTTTCGGGATTTACTTCCAAACCGATCGCTTTACTTGCTTCAAGTAAAATTTCCGTGTTTTCCCTAACCGTTTGTGTGTTTTCTCCTAACATATTCACGTCATCTGCATAGACAAGAAGCTGATGTAGCCCGTTCAATTCCAAACCCTGCCTGTTATCCTGAACTTTCCTAATGGCATATTCTAAAGCGAAGTTAAAAAGTAAAGGTGATAGTGCATCTCCCTGCTTTAGCCCGCAGTGAATTGGAAAAGGATCAGATAGAAACTGACCTATACGGACTCTGCTGTATGTTTCACTGAGACACATTTTAATTAATCGAACTAGTTTCTTGGGAATACCAAATTCAATAAGAATATCATATAATACTTCCCTCTTAACCGAGTCATATGCCTTTTTGAAATCTATGAATAACTAAACAGTGTAGTACGTTCCATAAATATATTCGCGTTTTTCAATGACGAAAGAGTTTTCAATATTGAATTATATTTTCGTACAGGTACTGTCGTCCGTTTGCCTACGTCGCATCCCGATTTTCCCCACCTACTTCTGTTCACCCCTCTGTAAAGGCTAATGGCTGGACTGTCTTAGCTCTTTTCTGAAAACATTAATTTCTGTCAGTAATTGGGCGTCTACGTAATATTATACAACTGTTTAAAATAACTTAAATAAAAGGACCTCCTTCCTTTCCACGATACTGCGACGTAACTACTTGGTGGAAAATAGATAGCATGTCTAAGTAATTTTATCTTTTCGGATCGGGCAGAAGTGAAGAGTGAATTTACAGTACGTCAGGTAATCTTTTATAGATTAGGTGCAGAATTATTTCCACATGAGTTACTAGTACGAAGGACGAAACTGCTAATTGGAATTAGGTACAATAGTCTATAGTGCGATAATATGCACAAAAGAACTGAAGCCTGTGTCGAAATGAACGGCCACCATTTTCAAAAATGTGTTTAAATATCCATATTATGATTATTTTTCAATTTAACTTCATTCTCTAGATTGTACGCTAATGTGCTGTAGGCAGTACAATATACACTGCATAATGAATACGTTCGCATGAATAGCTCAGTTCGTGAGTAAAAACACTTATTGTTAACACTGTACTGTATTTTGATTAAACAAAAACCCAATGAAAATCATCAAACTCAAAATCGCGATATTTCCTAGTTTACGTAAATGGATGAACTACTTTTCTCCCCTCCTATACCTAGTAACGTGATTTGTTTGTATTTTACGCCAGTATCATCGAACGCCAGTCGTGGAAGGGGTAGCAAAGGTATAGCCAGGTTAATATTGGAAATGCTAGTAAAAATAAAATGATGTCTCTGTATAATGTTGATATGGAAACTAGGAACCTGCCAGCATTCATAATATGTTAACATGAACGTAACATCATCATCATCATACAAGGTTTGGATTTTAAAGTCCGTTCCGTCCCCACCAATCAAAGTCATCCATCCAACGTCTTCTGGATCGTCCAACAGACGCAACATTTTAAAACTAGAAATTAGACATACAGTATAGTGACTCCAAGTTTTTACCTCGAAGTCAATAATTTAATCACAAAATGGGAGTGGTAATAGAAGTCAAGTATGGAATTGAAGTATACGTGATGAAACTTATCACTGTACTTTTCCGGTGTGTTCTCTGCCCTTGGTAGTACAATACAAGGAGCCGAATAACACAACTAAAACTACAGCATTGACATTGCAACCTCCATGGTACATAATGTAAACAAAAACTTGTTGGCAGAAATGTCGATCACTAGTCTGTTGTATATACAGAGTGACTCAGGAGGAAAGGAACATACGTTGAGGGTTGATAGTATGGGCGATTCTAAAGGAAAAACATATGAGCATATGTCTTATTCTCAATGGTTTCCGAGCGAAAGATATTTGAAAATAACAAGCATGAGTCTCCTTTTTTTTTTTTTTTCCGAAAAATTGCTCACATTGATGCAGAAGCACATTCCAGCCGACCAGTGAACCACTACCACAATGAATCCTATCTTGGACGTGAATCGG
Organism: Periplaneta americana; assembly: GCF_040183065.1. NCBI lineage: Eukaryota > Metazoa > Arthropoda > Insecta > Blattodea > Blattidae > Periplaneta > Periplaneta americana. Next base: position 85,293,798 of record NC_091133.1, read on the forward strand.
TCTGCTTTTCCTGAGGACGATCACGCACACGGAGTGGAGAAGTTGTGAATTTGAAAATAGAAAAATATCTAGAAATTATATCCTCAAATACTTCAACTTATCTTAATTTGTCATATAAACATACTATATCTCTACGTCAGCATACAGTGTTCTACACTCTATATCAGATGTCTTTGGAGCAGACCATAACAAGGGTCTCGATGCATCTCACGTAATCACTGCGCTCCCATTGGTTGTCGAGTCATTACTTAGCTGAAAGCGTTGTAGACACTAGCGCGTGCATATCCTGGTTGCAGACGGTATTCAGAGACACGTCCACTACTACAGTTCTATTGCGTCTAGCATCTGTGCGGTGTATGAGCAGACGACAGCAGTACAACTAGTGACTGATGCAAGAAGGTATGTTCAAAGACACATTACTTCAATTTTCACTTTTCGTTATATGAACGTAGTCGGTCACTTAATTCATACACAGACATTTAATATCGTATGAACCGCGCTCTCTTGCATTTCATTCCGTTGTTTATATCTGCTCCAAAGACATCTGGTATAGAGTGTAGACGAAGAGTAACACCTCATTCATAAATTGGAATAAAATTCAAGAACCTCACTTCGTACGAACAGAGACACGTATAACTTCTCCATTCTGACATTATTGACTTATCATTCAATAAAACCAAGTCCCACACCTATAGCTGTGTGGTATAAAGCGTCATGCCTTTGACTAGCGGTACGGAATGACTGTTGTTCGAGTTCTCATGGGAGAAGAAACTTTCTCGTATAATTTCGGCCAGTGTGTGAAACCGATACCCATATAGAATAGTGATGAATTTGAGAAGCTACAGTACAATACGATTATTTAGTCCTGACAGTCGCCGGCGATCTGCGCCTAGGTCAGGCGAGTCCATTAAGTTACGCCAAGGGATGTTTGGGTTATTTACTCGCTTGCCTTGGGAGCGATCGGATGTCATGCGTGCGGTATAGCGGTATGTATCCAGTACAATTAAGTTCTACTGCATTCCTTTACCGACCGCTCGCCCTTATCTCTACTCCGGAACTCTCCCCACTCCTATTACTTCCCCTCTTTGCCGTCGCTGAGCTATCAGGACTAAATAATCGGTCTGTAAGTAGTGAAATTCGCTTTCGTAGCCCAGCTGTAACGGCTGGGGAAATCATCGAGCTGACAAAATGTTACCCCCGTACTGGTTGAATGATCATCTACCTCTGCTGTGGCATGTGAACTTGAGTCCAGAGGTCGACTGGTTGGCTTTGGCCCTTTATGAGCTGTCATGCGACGGATTATTATTATTATTATTATTATTATTATTATTATTATTATTATGAAGTGAAAGTAAAATGAATATTCAACTGTTGGCAACTTACCAGTCGTGAATGCTTGTGGTGCCTCTGGTGTTTCATACCAGAACCTGTCTCCTTTCTTAAGCCTGGTGAACTGATCTGTTAGCAGACATGTGATAGTGGGGCCCAGAAAACCTCCATTCAGTGGTTTTTCGGCTAGCGCTCCAGTGTACAGATCTATGTCCTCCACAGATCTGTAAAAATCTTGGCACTAAAGCTTCTATTGTCAGACATATGAAATAAACATCTTAACTCTTCTGTCATTCTAATAAAAATAAAAATGAGGCGGTGAGATCCTAAACTTCATAAGTAGAGTTGACATAATTTTTGAGAAAGAAAGAAAAACTTAAATTTTTTTTACCAAACTGCAATTGAAGGGTTCAGAACCATAGTGGGCCAAGCGCCATTTACTAAAACCGTAGAAAACAATGGTTAAAATGAAGTTATTACCATAATTCAATGGAAACATGTAACAAGTAATATAAAGTATACACATTAAAACTAAATGATATGTCAAACTTCATTAAACTATAGTATTCATTTAACTTTAACCTCTTTGTTATATTAAGAATTTTAGATAAGGGCGCAAATAGCCATAGTAGCTGACGCGTCCTTCTTAAACCCTACTACTACTACTACTACTACTACTACTACTACTACTACTACTACTACTACTACTACTAATACTACTACAACTACTACTACTACTACTACTACTACTACTACTACTACTACTACTACTAACTTTAATCCTTGCTTTCTCCGTTTATAATAAATGGCGCTTGGCCCACTATGGCTCTGAACCCTTCAATTGTTGGAAGAAGAAGTTGAGAAAAAGAGTAAAGTCAATAAGAACAACGAAAAAAAAGAGGAGGGGAGCAAAATGAACAAGAATAATGGGGAGAAAGTGAGCAAAGTGAACAAGAACGAAAAGTAGAAGAAACTGTGAACAACAAGGAAGAGGAGAAAGAAAGGAAAAGAAGAGCAAAATGTACAAGAGGTAGGAAAAGTATAAGAACTACATAGAGAAGAACGCGGAAGAAAGTGAGAAAAAAAGAAGGCGAAACGAATAAAATCGAGAAAATGTGAACAAGGAGACAACTGGAAGAAAAGACAGCAAAAAAAGAATAAGAAGGAGTGTAAGCTTAAAAATAAAGTAAACAAGAATATAAACGAGGAAGAGAAAAAAGATAACGTGTTTATTGCAGAGATGCACCAAGTTACGAGAGCTTACCTGTAGAGTTCGGCCATCCTCCATAGGGAGGCTCTATCGACGTAGTCGATCATATCGCTGAAATTTCTTGGACGAGACAGCCCGCACCGTTCTCTCCAGGCGGTGTATCCGGGCAGGCCGTGATCCCTGCCCCTCTGGATGTTCAGCGACACCAAGTCCAGTCCGCAGGGCGTCGTGCCGGTTGCAGCGGAGGAGGTTGCTTGTTCGAACAGATGCTCAGTTAGCTGCAAAACATGTCAGAACCTCTTTGTAGTTGGAGAGTATGATCCCAAAACTCGCTCACTCCATTTTGCCATCTTTATGGTTTATATCCTCTGATTGAGGTTCTGGCTGATATGCACATCTATTATCAGGCAGTACATCTCACTTGACGATATGTGTCAGAGGAAGAACAATTGTTTCTATGCATCTGAAGTCTGACTGGTCTAATATGTACTGTACTGTTCTCCAACCAGGAGATCAACCGTGAAAGGAATGTGCTTACTATTGCCTCATCTATTGGAACGAAGTAGATAAATAATATTACCGTTATAACGCCAGTTTAAAAACCATGCGCTCTCCTGCATATGTTATTTCCTGTATGAAGAGATTAAAAGACCAGGAGATTAAATGTGATCTAATTTTGTAACTAGGGTAGTATCAATATGTCTGTATCAATGTTATGGTTTGTGCTGTGAGAGCTAGCCAATAGAGATGAGAGTACCCACGTGTGTGACCTTATGACATCTTATGAAATCAACATTCATTCACAGCATTATCCCGCTTCGTCTCATCCGGCAGAGACTCCAACCAGGAGAAAGTCTCAGCGGGGTAATGCTATGTTGATGTCATAAGATGTCATAAGGTCACACACGTGGGTACACGCATCTCCATTGTCTAACTCTCAAAGCACAAACGATAACACTGACACACACATATTTATACTACCCTAGTTACAAAATTAGATCACGGTTAATTTCCTGGTCTTTTAATCCCTCCATACAGGAAATAACATATGCAGGAGAGCGCATGTTTTTTAAACGCTATAACGGTAATATTATCTATCTACTTCGCTCCAATAGATGATGCAATACTAAGCACATTCCTTTCACGGTTAATCTTCTGGTTCGAGAACAGTAGCTATTCGGCGATGTATGTAATGGAGGGGGAAAGGCAGTGGCGGCTCGTGATATGAGTGCTTAATATACGAGATTGAAATCAGTCTAATTTTATCATATTTTAGGGAGTAGAATCACTGAAGTTTTACAGTCTATTAAAGATAATTTTGGCAGAAGACCGTCACAACTCAAAAATAACCATTTTTTATTTTTCCATAAATTTTAACTGTCAAAGTTATAAATTTTTACGTGGAAAACCGTCACAAATTAAACTCTTTGACTGTCTGCAAAAAAAAAAAAAAAAAAAAAAAAAAAACACTCTACTAATGAAAGTTTTGTCTTTCATTCACCTAAAATGACCTCCCAATTACTGGAGAAAGACCATCCTAATACAAAAGATTTATTATTATCATAATACTCAAGGAATAAGGCCTAATGTGGTGCATAGTATCTTCATTTCCCACATAAAACCGTTTTCTAGTATTTACTTTTTGGACTGAGATATCAGTGTTTATGTAACGCCTAATTTTTAAAATGCTTCTTCTGAAAATCAACACATTTTGAAATGTAACGGTCTTCTTCCAAGGCGACGAGATCTTTCTACTTGCTAAATGTAAGTTACCGGAACATAGCCTAAATCTGTAATTTAAGTTACTCTAAGCTTGTAGTACATTACACTACATATTTCAGAGTGTAGGATAAAATATCGAAGATATTCAGGCCAATCAAAGCTATTGCCTTAAGAAGATGAGCGGCTAGATGGATACGAGCCGTAATCCATATGAATGGTCTTAATACGAAAGGTTGAAACTAATTTTATGCTCGACCATGCCGAAATGTAGTAATTATGCACCTGGTAGCAGTCCTTTAATGCATGTCATTAAAGTACACCTATTCATTAAAGTTTAGGTTTTCGATTATTCTCGGATATGCAATCGAAAGACAACTAGCAAAACGTCACGCAGGCTGGAAATCCAATACTGTCGCAGAAGGTTATGTTCTGTTACTATAATAATTAGCGTTAATTGTAAATAATATTCAAATAAATTCAATTTGTCGCTTTTCAATGTCGAATTCAACTTCAAGATTATATCAAGTTTAACGTTTATCTTACTCTCTAAATTATATTAAGATCGTCGACATTCGTTGCCCGGAAAAAAATCAATATTACGCGTCTGCGCACATCTCACAATTTACGAGATTGCACAAGGTCAGTTCGCTCCCCAGTCACATAAGAATAACATGAATACTTACGAATAATTTGCGCTCGTTTCATAAACATCCTCGCGTCTTAATTACTATCATTATAGGCTCGTTGCATAATGTACTATTATAGTGTAAATACCTTAATGGAAATCTATGTACTGTATGAATATTTATTTTTCAGCCATGAAACATTTATCATACAGTATTTTTATGTCTTTATAACCAAGAAACACAAATTTTTGTTTTATATGGTACTGATTGCACGATGTTATTGATTTATCCTTTCAATGATTTGTAACCGTTGGCAATACAAAATATTTAATTTTATAAAACGGTGTACGAGTATTTTTTGCGCACCTGCAGAATAGCAAAGATCTAACAAGAAACTTAGAGCAAGAACTAGATCGAAGATGTACGAATATAACTAGACATGCTCTGATTTATCAGTAATCTACCTATTTTCATAACTATTTCAGTAATTCTAGAATAATTGAACTAATAATTGTAAATAAAATGTCGTGTACACTACCTCCTTAGTGAAGTAGGGATCCACCTTTTCAACCTGAGTGTCCAACGCCCCTCTGAGTGTATCATCAAGGCGTCCAGGAGTGTACAAACTGTAAGGGTTGAACAGCATTCTATGTAGTTCCACATATTCTTCTGTACCATTTCCAAGCATCTTCATGAGGCCCTAAGAAAATCAAATTTGAAGCCATTCAATTTAATTACAGTTTGTTGAACATTTTACGAATCAAAATCACTCGTACTAATTTCGTTTCACGTTGTTGGTGTTCCTTCTGTTACCAAGGGAACGTAAATTTTTCCAATTCTTAATTTTTTTGGGTTTAATTTACTATTGCTACAGGGATGTAGTCGTGCCAGGGCGCCGGCCCGGTATTTTTTTATGTAACCTAGGAATGCCCTGCTTCTTTGTTTTTACTTTTTAAAATAATAACTATCTTATTTGCTTCTTACTCAACTTTGTCTTAAAATGAATTAGTATCATGTATAATAGCAGCGGCGTTACAAATAAGTAAAACTAAATATTATTATTATTATTATTATTATTATTATTATTATTATTATTATTATTATTATTATTATAAGCTTTTCGCTTTGTGCCCTGGTAGGGTAAAGGTGCCTAATTCCGTGATACTCCTAAGTCCGTGATACGTTTTTTTTTCACTGAATGTCACGGGGCTGGAAGTTCACCGATGACTCAAAAGTAGGCGAAAGATCCAATCTTTCGAGAAAGATGTCTGGCGCTATGGTCGAACGTCAAAGCTTTGACTGACATTCAATTTAAAAAAAGTATCACGGGATTAGAAGTGTCACGGAAATAGGCAACTTTACCTTACTACTTTATTTACGATTACGTTTACATAGGCCCTATATAATTTTGTGTTATATACTCGGTAAGGATATTTTTACTTACCGGTAACAGCGTATGCCCAAATCTGAAGGCAGACGATGCGAAGCTGTTGGCAATGGAGGCGTCCACTGATGAATTATATCCATGGAAGTATCCAGAAGCCTGCGGACTCAAGTCTAAATGGTCCATGATTTCGTCTCCTGTAATCAGTAGTCACATAGGCTATTATAAAATATGTCATGGATTAATATGTTTCAATATAAGCATTCGAAATGAAACTATTATGTCAATAACTGGATAAAAGTAGCCTACCTACCTCTACCGAATAGGAATTTTTACGTAATTGGATATACGTAACTTGAATAATCATGTAGAAGAATGGAAACAAGATTTAATTTTAACACATTCTATACGAGTGTGAGGAAAAACATCTAGCGAAACTACAATATTGTGAATTTTATTAGTAACAACAATGTAATTTATTCGCCACAATAATTCCTTTCTACAATCCACCTTAAACGCTCTCGTCAACAATTGGATCTTCACTCAACACAGTATTCGTTATAGCACTCCACCGACGACAATGACAACTTACTTGGACTGTTACGCACAACAATGAACTGTTAATCTTAACTAATATTTACACAGTACTATTTACAAATCAGAACTACCAGTTCTCAGTTCACAGTTCTTCTATCTCAGTCACTCGAGTTCACAGTATCTCGAACCACAGACCTTCAGAGACAGTTCACTGTACTCGAACTCGGGTCCCTCCAACTGCGGTCCACTGCACTCGAACTCAGGTCCCTCCAACTGCGGTCCACTGCACTCGAACTCAGGCCTTCGGATGCTGACGCAGATGCGGACGCACACTCGAGTCGAACTCCGGCACACAAGTCTGGCTTGCTTGCTCTGGCTTACTCACTGACTGAATAACTGAAAACTCTGCTCGAGTTCGCTGGCGCTTCTTCTTTTATAGCAAAATCATAGTTGCGAGAAATTTCTACAGGTGTGTAGAGAATTATCTCGATAACTCCACTTCGACGGACTTCTGGAATAGTCGGGAAGGTCGTTCCACATTCACTGCGTTAAGTAGCAGCTGCGCGCGCAGCCTCCCCTCGCGTGTAGGCCCCTTTCCCCTTTCCCCGTGAAGCCCGCGCGATATGCTCTCTCGCGGGACGCTGGTCGTGAGTTCGAATCTCACGTCGCTGTCACAATATTATTAAATTATAAATCTAAGGTACAAAGAGACATTGGACAATGTAAAATTAGATAGATTATTTCCAGTTTTCCTGGATAATAAATAAATTTCTAAATTATAGACATCAGCTCAAAGAATTTTGAGTGACCACAAGGGTTCTGAATACAATAAACATGTACAATAATGGGATGTGATACATTAAAGAAAAAAGAAAGTTAATTGTTGAAGGCAAATATAAGTTGATTAATTGAAATAGAGATTGATGGAATATTTGTTTTTCGTGATGACATTATTATTTTATTTATCATCATCCATGTTAGTGTAGGAACGTAGTATAATGCACTGTAGTGGCAAAGAAAACCAGACCGACCCTTGTAGCTGATTTCAGAGTCACAGATTCAAATTTTTCTAGTCACAAAACACATCCATCTTGCATAATTAATTGTAACAATTAAATTTATTGCATTTGTCCGATTCTTACCGTCTTTTTTTTCCTTCAGTGCCTCAAACTTACAGACGAAAAGACTTTGAGAGTTTTATTTTCATCTGGAATCAATATTACATATTTACCTCTATTCGGCAAATACAGGGACATCATTTTATTTTTACTTCAACTTTTATTGTACCTGAGTTTTTGAATGTACTTCACTCCCACCCCTTCCCACACACAGAACCAAGGCCGCAGTACTGAGTTAGAGATTATAGTACGTTTCAGAAATATGTTCGCATTTTCCAGTAACGAATATTGAATCATATTTTCGCACAGGTACTGTCGTCCGTTTGCCCACGTCGCATCCCGATTTCCCCACCTGCTTCTGCTAGCTCCACTGTAAAGACTAGTGGCTGGGCTTTCTTAGCTCTTTCCTGAAAACATTAATTTATGGTAGGAATTAATTGGAAGTCTACGTAATATTATGCAACTGTTTAAAATAACTTAAGTAAAAGGGCCTCGTTAAGTAATTAACTATCACGTGATCCCTCCCCTTTCTACGATCCTGCGACATAACCACTAGGACGGACAGTAGATAGCATGTCTGAGTAATTTTATCTGTGCGGGTCGGGCAGAAGTGAAGACTGAATTTACAGTACTAAGGTACTCTTTTATAGAGTAGGTACAGAATTATTTCAACATGAGTTACTAAGTATGAAGGACGAAACTGGTAATTGGAATTAGATGCAATAGTCTATAGTGCGATAATAGGCACAAAAGAACTGAAGCCTGTATCGAAATGAATGGCCACAATTTTCAAAAATGTGTTTAAATATCCATATTATGATTATTTTTCATTTTAACTTCATTCTCTATGTCGTACGCTAATGTGCTGTAGACAGTATAATATACTCTGCATAATGAATACGTTCGCATGGATAACTCAGTTCGTGAGTAAAAACATTTATTGTTAATACTGTACTGTATTTTGATTAAACAAAACCTAATGAAAATTATCACACTCAAAATCGCGATATTTCCTACTTTATATAAATGGATGAACTACTTTTCTTCCCTCCTGTACCTAGTAAAGTGATTTGTTTGTATTTAAGCCAATATCACTGAACTCTAGTCGTGGAAGGGGGTAGCAAACGGTGTTTCCGGGTCCGAATCATTAATCCGAAGGTATAGCCAGGTTAATATTAAAAATGTTAGTAAAAATAAAATGATGTCCCTGTATAACTGCGTATTTTTACATTAAATAGCAGTACATTCCTCTGGCTTCACTATTCATATTGAAATTACCACAGTTTGATACAATACACAGCACAGGATTCTTTTGTATCAGCTACAAGGGTCGGTCCGGTTTTTTTGCCACTACTGCATATTTCAAAAAAACAAGTTGTATATGCATACAAGAGCGAGTTTCACTAACCTAGCAGTACTGGCAGAAACTCTGAGTACGTGATATGCTGTAACTGCGCCACAACAATGCGCCTGGCCTCTTGGAAAACGCGTTCATCATCCCAAGATGGATTCAGTTCAGCCAGTCTATCCGCGATAAGATTGTGCTGTCTTGCCCACAGAAGATGCATGGTAGTCAAGTGGAGGTTCTCGTTAGCCCTTGGGTCACCTAGCAAACATAAACTAACTCAGGTATTCAAAATTCCCTTCATTATTACTTTATGGCACTGACAAGAAATTATAAATTATCTCATATGAACAAAAATAAAAAATTATCTAATTATATAGCCTATTTGAAAATTAACGTTATTTTATTAGCGATCCTTAGAGAAAATAACACAAAAAATTTTCTCGAAAAGGAATATGGTCTCTCATAAAAAAAACGTCCGAAATTCAGAATAATAATTAGGCTACTCATAATAAAAATTTAAAATTATGCTTTTCACTGTAAATTATAAATAGATAAGCTCTAGGACATAAAAATAACATAGGCCTAAGTGTTTTAAATTTATAAAGCCAACCTCTCTCTCTTCTTCTCGTGGTACTACAGCCGTTTGCCAGCCTTGACCGCCCCAATAAAGCCAACCTAATTAGGCCTACATTCGTTTAAGAAACAGGGAAAGAAACGACTGAAATGTATTAAAGTAGCTTCCGTAAATATACTGTTTTAAAAATAAATAATCAAACTATTCTGGTTGCGAGAGGAACTTTCATAACTTAACTGTGTAATTACTACATTATGCAACGAGCCTGTAATGGTAGTAATTAAGACGCGAGTATGTTCGTTTATGAAACGAGCGCAAGCGAGTTTCATAATTTTCATACGAGCGTCTTAATTACCATTATAGGCAAGTTTCATACGACTTTTTATGCTCGACCATATTTCTAACTTGAAATTATTCATAAGTATTCATGTTATGGTTATGTAAGTGAGGAGCGGAACTGACCTGAATTGTGAGATGTGCACAGGCGCGAAAGTATTGATTTTTTCCGAGGCACGAATATCATTGACCTTGATAGATTCTAGAGAATAACATGGAGATTAGTCTTGATATAACCTGGAAATTGATTTAGAATTGAAAAACGAGATGGCAAATTGAATTTATTTGAATATTATTTACAATTAACGCTAATTATTATAGTAACAGAACATAACCTTCTGCGACAGTATTAGATTTCCAGCCTCCGTGACTTTTCGCTAATTGTCTTTCGATTGCATATCCGAGAATAATCGATACTTGCGGTTTTATAATGGTACTCGTACAATGGTGAGTTCTCATTGTCTGAACAACTGAATTATAATGAATAGGTGTACTTTAATGAGGTGCATTAAAGGGCTACTACCAGGTGTATAATTACTACATTTCGGCATGTTCGAGCATAAAAATTATTATTTATCTATTTCTTATCATATTGTTACTTGTTAGTTACAAAAAGCACAGTAAACATAGACTACTAGAGCATTCTATGTTGTGCAGTGTTGCAGCATTGTACAATTGAAAATTCTTAGAACGAGATTTTGTCAATAAATTTTCGTCTCCATTTTCATCTAGAATTCTCACGATGCATCCCTGGTGCCCGAATTTCGGCAGACATTGTATAAAGAAACCATTATCATTTTGGGACAAAAACTGTCTAATCGTAAACTCTTTATGCCTTGTACCTGAAGCAAAGCAATATCTTCCTCGGGCGTTTTCTTGTTCCTGATTGCATCCATCGGACGGATCTGATGAATATGGAAGCAGGGTCCTTCCGTCGGGAGTGAGGGACATGCGCAGTCGTCCCCCCTGCATGCTGCGCAGCTCTGTTGTCATGTTGAGATTCGGTCCATATACCACAGATCCGTCCAGGAAAGCACTCACTTGATTCAGCTGCTCCCTAGGACCTATAATGAAAGAAATTGTGTTAAGAAGCATTTACATTTTACGTGTTTCGTAACAATTTATTTTTATACCTACTTTGCTGTTGCGAATAATAATAATAATAATAATCATAATAATAATAATCATAATAATAATAATGTTGATTTATAGTTTTTCTTAAGTTATTACTCGAAAGACATAAATTAAATCGCTTAATATGCAATCAAATAAAAATAATTAACTTTCGCGCTAAAATGGAGAATTAGGTACAGCAGCTTTCCACCGTGCCGTTACGATGAGAGCCAATTGCAACTAAGTGCAACTAAGTCGCTAACATATGGACATGGCGATTTATCATCACATCAGTGTGGAAGTGTGTTGCGAGCTTCATTGGCTCGCGGCCGCTAAGGAGTAAGATGCGCGTGGCAGAAAGTGATAGGTAATATTTTATCTTAAATGCAGTTGAGTTCAGATAGAAATGAACCCCGCAGTCGCTCGCTCCCTTCAAACAATGCTTTCCTCCAGAGAGTTTACTGGACTGGCCCCCCTCCACTCGCCACTTGTAGGACATGGTTCGGGCAAATCGCAATATAGCGAACGTAGAAGCTCCGCCCACGACCCCTTCCACTTTTCCCTTACTAGCTCACCAGACACTCTACGTGATAGGAGAGTGTTGTGTCGAATGCACATTTCATGTGGGTGGGGATAACTTCCCCTACTGGCGTTCGCTATATTGCGATTTATCCCATGGTTCGTATCCTATACTCTACAGATTCCAGAAACGGAGTTTAGATGGATGTTTATTGTGTTGTGCATGATGTTTGCGATCAGTGGAGTGGGGCGTAAAACCTTACGATTCGAAGGAAATTAGTACGTTAAACAGGGATAACCTTAGAGATCTTTGATGTGCCATAAATCTAGTTTCCAAGTAATATTAGGACATCGCCTTTGTAGTCTTGAATCGTCTTTGAACCCGCGGATCTCGGATTCATATTAAGTGAACTGTAAGAATATCAGAGTAAGTGGAAGTTGTGTGATCAGGCAACTGACCCAAATTGCAAGCTGGAGCCGATGCGGAGCGCACAAATTCCATGCAAGTCAAGTTGAACTGATGGAAGTAGGGGTCGCCGGCAGCCAGTTGCACAGGGAAGCATTCTGGATGACTTGCCCCACTCTCGCAGCATGAGATGGCACTGCCGTCACCTCCTGAAATTAAGAGCTTCGGACAATGAAGAATATCACTTCGAAACCAGTCAGTCAGGTAAATTCCTCATATTAACACAGTAAAGAAGTTACGAAGTTAATCAGTAATTATACAGGGCGGAAGTGAAATAGCTTTTAAAATTTTCAGAGAGAATTTCTCATGTTGTAGCCTATATGTAACAAAAAACTACAATATCATATTGGTGAAAAGTTAATAGTTTTTTCAGGCAAAAGTGTTTAACAACCTCTTATTCGGTGACTACTGCGAGTAGAATCGTGATTTTTGTCCATATCGATAGGAAAACTAATTAAGAATAATTTATCCCTCTGAGGTATTCCAATAGTGTGGACGGTTTTCGTGTAAATTTAATTTTAAAAACCTCTAATTTCAATCCTCTGCACGCTACAAGTTGGTTACAACACAGCGCCAGAGAACAGCTCATCTACTGTCCAAATTTCACGCGAGGATCCCTGCGAGGGGAGTACAGTCCTTGCGGGGTAAGAGGAGAGAGTAAACGAGTAACTCAGCGTTCTTGAAAAAGAAGGTGGATGGGGGTGATGTCATTGGCCGGCTGGGACAAACAAGATTCAGTCAATGCCCGGCCGGTTCCATGTTGGGGATAGGTTGTAAAAGTGGGGGGAAAACTTGCATTCCTTGCTCGGATCTTCTCGTGAAATGCGGACAGTAGCGAGACACACAGAGTTCGTTCACCTCTTACATCTGTATCATGAGAAAAGCGTGTTAGTGGCGATGTTGCGGGACTACTGAAACTTCAGACTTAATTTTCTAATTAACCGTGCGTTTAATCACAAAATGTAATAGGCTATTCATTTCAGAGTAGGCCTACTCTATCGCTCCTTTGAATCTCTAATGTTATTTCACTTTTATCCTGTATAAGTGTTAAAGTGTGACTTATATAGAACAATGAAGAAAATTTTGTGTTTGAATTCCCCTTCGCTAATGTAAGAGGCATTTTCTTCCCCGTGTCTTGTCCTCGGGCGCAACGATAAGAAACGAAAGATCGAGAATCTAAGTCCTTGTGTTGAGATACCAATGAACATTTTACGCTTAGTGATACAAGTAGACCTAATAATAATAATAATAATAATAATAATAATAATAATAATGTTTCTCTTTTTATTCGTAACGAATGAACAAATAATTATATTTATTCTTTGGCAAAAATAAATAAAAAATAGTAAAAATTCGTCCCTGTTCACCTCTGCTCCTATAAAACCTTGTATTACGGTAGCTACTTGCCATTACTATACAAATTTCATGAGAGAATCCCTCCGAGGGTACGCTAGTAACTCTGTGCCTTTGAAGGAGCAAGTGGATGGGGGTGGGGGTGGTGTCATTGGCGGTCTGGACAAACAAGCTTAGTCAATGACCGGTTGGTACAAACAAGGTTCAGTCATTGGTCGACTGGTTCCGTGTTGAATTTGGTTATAAGAGTGGGGGAAACACTCGCATTTCTTGCTCTGATCTTCTCCTGAAATATGAACAGTATTGTTCGCGTTTCAGGAGAAGATTCAATGAAGGAATGAGAGACTCTCCTTCCCCACTACTACAACAACCAATATCTGATATGGAACCGAATGGCCAATGACTGATCCTTATTTGTCCCAGGGCCAGTGACATCACCCCATCCACTTGCTCCATCAGAGGCGCTAGCTTACCTTCTCCTCTTATCCCGCAAGAACCCTATTCCCCTCGCAGTTTCGTCCCGTCAAATTTGTACAGTACATGACATAGCGAATGTAGAAGCTCCGCCCACGACCCCTTCCACTTTTCCCCTACTAGCTCACCAGACACTCTACGTCAGACGTCTCAATAAGGCCTTCTCGGAGCATTTCCTCCTCTTTCTCTTTTTCAATGTAAGAGTGGAACAAGATGCGGGACCAGTTCGTGTATTTCCGGATGATGTCATTGACCGAACGTTTGAATAGACATCTGCAACCGCTACGATGTTGTGTCCATCTCCGAGGAAAGAATGTCCTTATTACCGCAAATGTATGAAGAAATAAAAGCTTTCATAGGGAAAGCAAAATTGTGGGAGTCGCAAGTTTTAGTGGGTAACTGTTACCATTTTATTAATCTAAAATTGTTACCTAATTTGAATCAAGACCAGTGTAACAAATATAGTAAAGTAGTACTGAAGGACTTGAGGAAAGAATTTGAGACCAGATTTAAGATTTGAATAGTTCTAATTTAATATAATTGTTTGTGAATTTCTAAGATGTTTAGGTTATTTTTAATTATTGAAAAAATTACGAAACATATTATTTAACTATTATTGTAATTAATATATTAATATTAGCGTAACATAAGAATACTTACTTTAACAAACAACAAATTTAATTGTAATTTAATTATTATTATTTAATTGAATTTTATTTTATTAAATATAGTATAAACTTAAAAAAAGAGCGATATCAAAAACCATTTACTAGAAATAAAATATTGTTATTGTTTAGTCAACTGTCCGAAGACAGGTCTGAACCTCACAAGTGATACCAACAAGGCACCACTTATGAGACAACTTGGCCAGGAGATAATGGAGTAAGGTGGCCAGTTCCTTGTGCTTAAATAATTACGGAACATGTATGGTTCTTCATGCTTCAGATGTCTTCTCTTTACTCATTGATAGTATATAATTAAAAAATAAATGTATTATTATTATTATTATTATTATTATTATTATTATTACTGCAAACTACTTAAATTCCTTCCGAAAACAACCGTCTATTGTGACAGTACAATTCAAAAGTGCAGCTTTGTAGCATTTCTACCGCGACAGTTACAACTTAGTTCGCTCATGCTTGTAACATTAATCAACGATCGGCTATCTTCGGGTATTGCGCTTATCTCTTCAGCTGACTACGTTATTTACAGTTGCTCTCTGTAACAACTTTTATTCGTTTGCCTTGAGACGCCTGCTCTACGTGATAGGCGAGTGTTGTGTCGAATGCACATTTCATGTGGGTGGGGATAACTTCCCATACTGGCGTTCGCTATATTGCGATTTATCCCTCCTCACTATTAAAATAATTTTAAGCTTTCTGCTGCGGGACATGTTAACCTACTGTAGTTAGAACAAGGAGTAGGTGGAGTCTAAAGTAGTTCCTTCCTTAAGATTGACGCCTACTCGAAGTATTTTATATCTTATGCAAATCTAGTCTTTCAGGTGAAGCTCTCTGTAAAGCAGATTTGAATAATTTCAAGGGAAAAATTGTTCCGGGGCCGGGTATCGATCCCGGGACCTCTGGTTGAACGTACCAGCGCTCTACCACTGAGCTACCCGGGAACTCCACCCGACACCGTCTCAACTTTTCCCTTTATATGCACACAACTCGCGTGGGCTGACGAAACTCCAGAGACCCACAACGAGTGCACGCAATCTCTGTGTGACTTGGAATTGTGGTTTTCTGTTAACGTACACAGTAACGTATATATTATGCAAATCTAGTCTTTCAGGTGAAGCTCCCTGTAAAGCAGATTTGAATAATTTCAAGGGAAAAATTGTTCCGGGGCCGGGTATCAATCCCGGGACCTCTGGTTGAACGTACCAGCGCTCTACCACTGAGCTACCCGGGAACTCCACCCGACACCGTCTCAACTTTTCCCATATTTTATATCTGCATCCTGAGCCTTTCACTGCGGGAGTGTATTGCGGGCCGATCTGCTCACGGACGCTAAGGGGTAAGATGCTCGTGGTAGAAGGTGTGGCATTTTAGACGATCGTCTTCAAGCAATGCTTTCCCCCAGAGTGGTCATTGGACTACCCCCTCCATTCACTACTTGCGCAAAGGACTTATTTAGTCTCCTATACTCTTCAGACTTCGTCGCCCTGGTCGACGTAGTTATAGCGCTGGCCTTCTACGCCCGAGTTTGCGGGTTCGATCCCGGGCAAGGTCGATGATATTTAAGTGTGCTTAAATGCGACAGGCTCATGTCAGTAGATTTACTGGCATGTAAAAAAACTCCTGCGGGGCAAAATTCCGGTATATCGGCGACGCTGATATAACCTCTGCAGTTGCGAGCGTCGTTAAATAAAACATAACATTTAACATTTTAATTCTACAGATTTCAGAATCGGAGTATAGTTCACACGCTAAAAACGTAAGTGTGTCGCAGGGCCTATCCATAACTCTCTTAAATCTGAGTTTTGAGAGAATTTAACTTGACGGGTGAACTGAGCTGTGAATTTTCATCTAAAAATACACAAATCAAAAGATCGTAAAATCAAATTTATAGGATTCTGAATTTAACCAGTTATTCTTCCAAGTTAATTTATACAGAAAATGGATACGAAAGAATGTGGCTTTTTGTCAGGAGACCGAATGATCAGAATTCCGAGCTACACTACACCCAGTCTTGTAAATTATTGTTATTATTGTCTACAGCTGTGGCTCAGATATCCGGTTACAATTCCAGTTGTCTCAGATTCTCAAGAAAGAAATCCCTAGAGATACGTTTTCCTTGCCTTTGGTTAGGGCCGTGGCTGTGATGTCATGGTCGATGAACTGCCCCCAGACGGCCAGCATCACCGTGAAGTTTGGATCGTCTCTGTACATTGGCCTGTGGACTTTAATGCTAATTTCTCGTGCAGATGGTAGAGGATCGCCATTCGATGCTACTCGTGGTGCTGACACTCCTGAAATGCGTTTAAAATACTGATCAGTAGACTATCCTCCTGTAGGCTATTTGAGATAAATTCAATGACGCAATTTATGACGACGAATACAGTGTTTTTAGCTCAGATTAATGACTTTTTCAAATTTACTCATAAAAATAAATAGAAGAATGATTTGAATTAGGTTTTTCTCTTCCCAGAAAAATCAAGGATACAGTATTTTCTTGCACAAATTTGTTTGTTGACTGGCTTATTTAACTCGGAAAAATCAAGAATATGATGCCTACATTGTGCTGTCATTTATAAGCAAAATTCGTATATTGCATAAAGTTTATTTATTTTGTTTTGCATTATTAAATCAATTGCTGGTTCTATGTTAACTTACTAAAAATCGGCTAGCATTTTTAAAATTGTTATTTGTACTGTTTTTTGTAATAGTATGAAAGTTACAATACTTCTTGCATAAAATGTTTAATAAATAACCTGACTTACTTGAATGGTCAATATCTCGAAAACAGGTTTTTGTTAGTTGGTCTGCTATTGCATAACTCCGTCCAATTTCTGAGCCGATGAAAGACGGACAAGATTTGGAGTGAGAAAATTGAAGGGTTCAGAGCCATAGTGGGCCAAGCGCCATTTATTAAAAACGGAGAGTTAAAGGTTAAAGTTAAGAGAATATCATAGTTTAATGAAGATTGATATATCATTTAGTTTTAATATGTATACTTTATATTACTTGCTATATGTTTCCATTATGGTAATAACTTCATTTAAACTTTGTTTTCTACGGTTTTAGTAAATGGCGCTTGGCCCACTATGGTTCTGAACCCTTCATATCATTCAGACGCTAAATAACCATTGCAGTTGATAAAGCGTCGTAAAATAAACTACAAAAGAAGAGTGATGAAATTAAGGGAAAATCGGAAAGAACGATATTATTTTGACCTTCATCCATACAATTATTCTCGTTCGTATTTTTTTCACGCTGTAATTAAGTTTGTTAAAATCAGCATTGTGATGAACTGGAAAAATGACACTAAAAGAGGAAAATGTTGGTCGGAAGTTACGAGTGAGGAAAAAGTCATAGAAATGTCAAAATAAAGAGTGATATTTTTATAATAAAGATAAACATAGTTGAATGTAAGGAAATAGTCTGTTTTCATTAGTCGACTAACGCACAAGCTCGTTCGACTTATTTGTAGAGTTTATGAACTTTTAATACAATAAAAACAAATCCCCGATTCAAATCAATGAGGAAAAGGGGGAGTAAAAACAAAATGTACGCTGCGCACTTCCTTGCAAGGAAATTTTGGGTCTGTGAAAAGAATCTTATGTGAGCTCCAAGCCGGTTGGTCATTTGCCTCATTCTGTTGATGGGCATTAGATAAATTTTGAAGGTGGAGCCGAAAATGAACGTAACCTAATAGACATAAATCTCCTAATGGGTGCTTATTACCGTCTGCGTAGTCGGGTGGTGAAGTCCTCCTGAATGGACGCAGCGCTACGCCCCATGACGAGGGATGCAGGCGATTGTTGCACGATCCATCGGCAGACCTATATGGGGTCGGAGGACAAGATGTTACTATGTCTGCACATACATTCTGAGGGATCCAATCCGCTTCTATAGTGGGGCCTCTACCCACAGTTCCTCTACTTCCTTGTGGTCGACCCATTCCTCTGGAAAGAAAAAAAAGTCAGGATTTGTATAGTCATTCTGTATTTATTTATTTATTTATTTATTTATTTATTTGAAGTCTAAATATTTCAGAATTGACTATTCTAGTGCATGGTGGAACATCGCTCAAATACATGTTCAACCATAACTTTGGTCCAAATTGAGCGAATCAAGTAAATTTGGGCTCAATCGATAATACGTAACGTCCCGAGTGTTTTAAGCCCAAGTATGTTATCGTAGCTCCATTAGATCTCGAGATAGTTCAGTTTAAATAAAAGATGAACATAGACCTATTTACCAATTATTTTAATATACTGTATATGGTCAGTCCCAGGAATCTGTGAAGTAAGTTTGCACATGTGGGCGAAGTGAATGGGCGGAGTCTATCTGTGCCGGAGTGTATTGCGGGCAGTACCAGCTTGAGGCCACTAAGGAGCAAGATGCTCGTGGTAGCAGATGGTATTAACAAAAAGTATGGCCAGATTTCTTAATGTCTATAGATCCCCTCCCTTCAAGCTCGCTTCGTTCAAGCAATGCCTCCCCTAGAACTGTCATTGGTCCTAGTCTCCCCACACACCACATGCGCAGAGGTCTTTTTTCGTCTTTCTATTCTACAAATTCCTGTGACGGACCATTGATAGATTACCACCATAGGTGTTGTATTAGTACTGTCCAAATTTCACGAGAAGATCCCTGGGAGGGGAGTACAGTCCTTGTGGGGTAAGAGGAGAGGGTAAACCAGTAACTCGGCGTTCTTGAAGGAGCAGGTGGATGGAAGTGGTGTCATTGGTCGGCTGGGACAAACAAGGCTTAGTTAATGGCCGGCCGGTTCCATTTCGGAATAGGTTATAAGAGTGGGGGGAAAAACTCGCATTCCTTGCTCGGATCTTCTCGTGAAATGCGACAGTATTAGTAGTTGTAGTTGGAGTAGTAAGGGAAAGTATCGAAGGGTATCAAGATAAATTTATAATTTGATTTCTGCTGGTATCTCACTAGCAGGCCTCAAAATCGTTGGAGAAAGCCTACAGATACTCGAAATTCACAAGCGTATAGTCTAATCGTTTTCATAAAAAAAAACCATCCGCAGTAGGCCTACTTGCAAGTTCCTGAAACTCAAAAAATCCTAAAATAAAACCTCATTATTTTAGAACTAAGTCGATCATGAACAAATTACCATACTACCTAAATAATTATGAAGAGGTTATGAGCAACATTAACAATAGCAGCGTTGAAAAATTAGTAGAAGAAATATTAAGAGAGGTGATGGGTGAAATTTCTATTTTCTACATTTTTTTAAGCTATAACCTCGATCTTTTGTTCACATAGACCTAATCACGGTGTGACAGATTATGTTGTGGGGAAGTTTTATTTCTGTGAGTCGATTAGTTTCTAAGTCATTAACAAAAATATTTTGAAAAATTTGTGTATTTCAAAATAAAATATGTCGTTCAGTTTTTCAGTAAAATGTTTCAATTATTTTTCCAAGACCAGTAGCATATTTAGAAGAACGTCAGATATTAGTTTTCCTTTATATTTACTATAAAAGAGTGAAAAATTTGTATAACCGCTGCATACCTATAAAAAAAAGTCGTTGTCTTACGTTCTAAGCTAGCAACCTCACAAAATAATAGTAACAACAGCATCAATGTGATTTATAATATGATTAGTAGTCTTGCAACTACATACGTTTTGTATATGATGCAAACCCACATAACAAACTGTCTCTAGGTATGTCACAAGAGTGACATTTATTGGAACTATTTCGTGAATAAAATAAAAATGTAAATAATATATCCCTAATTGTTAATAATTGTATATTTATGAATACTTAACCAGAGTACGAATTAAAATTTTTGATGAGGTGGGGATAGAATCCTAGATAGAGAATACCACACATAAAATTATTGTTATCCTCATTCGATACGGCTCAACGCTTGGTTGCACTGAGTTGCTTGTCTTGCATCTTGTTCAAAATAATAATTATATCCAAATGCACGCTTAAGATAAGATGTGTAATTCTAAGTTTTTTATTGTCAGCTTGCCGGTAATGATAATACATCAATATTATTTTCTTTGCTTACTTTATACTATACTACTTTATAAAGTATACTTACATTAAAACAGTTATGTTTTGTGAGGGGGGGATAACTTAGAAGTTATCCCTGACAGGGATGTTAATATGAATTTATGAGAGAGGATAACGTTCCAACAGGGGGGAAATCCCCCCATCCCCTGTACTTAACATATTCAGACATTGTGAAGTGGAAATAGATGAATAACGATTATTGCAATAAAGAAATTGAATGTTATTCAGTAATGTGAATTGAGAAAAGAGAAATACAGGTTTAAAAATGGTAATTACATGTACTGCTCTTATCTCTTGTTATTATAACAGAAATACGTTTTCATTATGTGCTGAAATAATTTGATTTAAACATTTTATAGTATAATTGACAATAACCTGATTACTAAACTAATTAAATGAACAATTTTTTATGAAGGAGTGTCACTTTCTTTAGATACAATGAACATGGAATTAGAAGATGCAGGTGTGGAAGTAAGATTTCGCACTTTATTTAGTACAATGGATTCATGCTCATCGATTTACATGGAAACAGTTGGCGATACTGATTAAACAAAAGAACGACCATGCGATAAATTGATAGTGATAAATCGAGCTGCAGAAATTATCGCGATGTATGACTGTGATTGGTTGGAATTCAAGATTTCATTACACTTCATTGGCCGAAAATGGAATGGCGTCATATAAACGAAATAGTATAATAATGGAATATTTACAAATGTAATAATGGTCTTAACTTACACTTTTATGTTATTCGCCACGTTGCAGGTGAAATAGACACATTGTAACGTGACGCCATATGTGGCATTCATGATTTTAACGAAGTTAATTGATATGTCAAAATCAGGTTGGAACAAAAGAGTCGTTTCATCCCATTGAGCCCGTTTTTAAATTATGGCTGATCCGCGATCTCTGTACAATGCATGACAAATTCCACATTATAATTCACATATTCATATGGTTTGTGTTCTATAAAATTCATTATTACATATTTGTAATAACCCTGAAATATTTCTCTTTGACATAAATATACGGGTACTAGAAAATCGGAATGCAGAATTAATATCTATTACAATAGAAGACCATAGCTTCTGATGTAGCCTATATAGCAACACAGTAGGCATATTGTTAACACTGAAGTAAATTTTTGAATACGCAGTTCATAATTTCAATTCCTAAATAGTAATTTTCATGCACAGTCCTTTTGAAATACTTTTCAGATATATTAAATAGTCAAATCACAACAGTATATCAATATCAATATTACCTTCCGACAAGATGTCTAGTGGCGAGATCCAGCACATAACCCACTCTAGACAATTTTGTCGCCTCTGCGCTGGTTCTCACTGCCATTTGGTGCCTGTAGGACGGAGAGTTCGCATCCAGCTGAGGTCCGATGGCTTCAATTTTGTCGCGATCTCTCAGTCCGGACTGTCCGACGTCCAGTGCCTCCTCTAATTCGGCCGCAGAAGGAGCTTGCCCAAACCAAGACGAATTCTCGACTTCTGCAACATAAATTGTTAAAGGTAGTGACGCTGGAAATTGTAGCTGCAGCTGCATTAGGCCTAGATGTATTTGTGTTATGTTTATTTCATGAGCAATCGGAAAGTGTCTTCTTAAACTGTATCAAGTCTGCACACAATGACGTTGGTGAATACCAAGCTTTCCGATAACAATATTTATTTATGAATACTAGTCAAACGTTTCTGTAAAAGCTTTTCCGACAGTTTTGAACGGTAGCAAACTATCATAAAAATTTGTCCATTATATCATATCTTTTAACGTAGAATTATGTGTATGAACTAGGGTCAGTATAGGAATAGCACTTCGGGCTATACGACATAATATAATAGTATACTGAGCGCACCTTCCGCCTCTCCTCTGGACGACGCCACGCGACGTCCGAAAATTGTGTCATTTCCTGCCGCGCGTCAGCATTCCATTCGGTTTGTACCAGATTCTGGTAGACGTAACACATTCGCGGTTTGGTGTGGTTGTAAAGTGTTCGAAGAAATCTATCTAATAAACGGAGAATTTGCTTTATTCAACGCGGAATTTACGTGTGTAACTTTCTTATGTTTCTATGAAACATTTGGCAACATAACTGCTACTGCAATAACTATAGCAATCGCGGCCACCCATCACTTACCTTCCCCTCCCCTCTTTTGTACTCAGTCACAAGCACGCAACACTGTGCCACGTTACAAGATTTATTTGAACGATTTTCACAATTATTCAATTTAAGTGTGTGTGTGTGTGTATGTGTTTGTTTTCTTTTTTCAGTTAGTTGAACGCAACTGTATAAAAATGTATTTAATATCCATCTGTGATTGTCGTATTGTTTTCAATGTCTCCCAGAAAATACTCAAAAGCTGTTGTTTAGAATTGTGCAAACTTAATTGCATGCACAAACTCGGTATTTGTCATATAATAATAATAATAATAATAATAATAATAATAATAATAATAATAATAATAATAATAAAAGGTAAAGGTAAAGGTATCCCCGTAACATGCCATGAAGGCACTTGGGGGGGCATGGAGGTAGAGCCCCATGCTTTCCATGACCTCGGCACTAGAATGAGGTGGTGTGGTCGGCACCACGCTCTGACCGCCTTTTACCCCCGGGAAAGACCCGGTACTCAATTTTATAGGAGGCTGAGTGAACCTCGGGGCCGTTCTGAAAGTTTGGCAACGAGAAAAATTCCTGTCACCACCTGGGATCGAACCCCGGACCTTTCAGTCCGTAGCTAGCTGCTCTACCAACTGAGCTACCCGGCCGCCATAATAATAATAATAATAATAATAATAATAATAATAATAATAATAATAACAATAATAATAATAAC